>NC_043960.1:52207119-52320875 GCF_902148855.1 Sphaeramia orbicularis | reverse complement strand
TGTTTGCCTGTTTGCTGTTATGGGTTGTTGCCTATTGATTATTTCTCGATTGTCATGTTTTAATAATTGAATTTTAATTTTGCTAAAATAAATAGGTCTATTTTTAAAAAAAGTGTTATTATAAATAAAGTTTATTGTGTGTGATAAATCACATCCTCTGACTTATTTGTCTTCACCTACGCGCCATTTGGTAAATTGAGATAGGTCCCGGGGCCTTTTCCCCGGGTGGCGTTGTCAAATTTTTTTGTGTTGATGAAAAAGAAGTTCTGCCTTCCACCCCCCCCACACACACACGCTACAATGACACAAAAGACTATGCCTGTTTCAAAGAGTAATGTTCCACAACAAGAAGATATTGTGAAGTGGCCATACCTTCAAAATGTTAAGCTCCACGACATTGATGCTGAGGTTGAATTACTTATTGGCACAGATGCAGCCAAAGTGATGGAGCCATGGGAGCTGATCAACAGCCAGGATGAGGGGCCCTATGCTGTTCGGACCAGAGTTGGATGGGTCGTTAACGGTCAACTACATGGTGAAAACAAGAGTAAGATTGGCTGCTCTGTTGTCACTGCCAACAGGATTTCTGTGGAACACCTAGAACACATGCTGGTACAACAATACAATCATGATTTCAATGAAAAAACATCACAGGAGCAAATGGAAATGTCCAGAGAACATCAAGTTTATGAATATAATGGACAATACTGCAGTATTAAGTGATGGACATTACTGTATAGACTTACCTTTTAAAGAGCAAAATCCCATCCTGCCACAAAACCGCTGTGTGGCAGAACAGCGCCTCCAGAGTCTGAAGAAGAAGTTTGATAATAACAGCTTATTCAAACAAGATTACATCACATTTCTTGAGGACATGAACTGCAATGGATATGCTGAACTTGTGCCAAATGACCAGATGATGAACAGTAAGGGAAGGGTATGGTATATTCCCCATCATGGTGTTTACCATCCCACGAAAAACAAGCTGAGAGTTGTTTTTGATTGTCCTGCAACATACAAGGGCACCTCCCTCAACTGCCAGCTCTCACAAGGACCAGACCTGACCAACTCTGTTGTGGGAGTTCTTCTTCACTTCAGACAAGGCCTATTGCAGTCATGGCAGACATACAAGCTATGTTTCACCAGGTCCATGTTCCAGAATATCACAGGAACTTTCTACGCTTCCTCTGGTTCTGAAGGTGACACACAGACTCCAAAAGAATATCATATGAAAGTACATCTGTTTGGAGCTGTTTCTTCACCAAGCTGGCAAACTATGCTTTAAGGAGAACAGCAGAAGACAATGCTCTACAGTTTCCAGCTGAAGTCATCAGTACTATCATGCACAATTTTTGTGGATGACTGCCTTAAATCTCTCCCCACTGAAGAGGATGCAATAAAAATGGTCAAGGATTTGACAGCCCTCTGCAGTAAAGGTGGCTTTCAACTTTCACGTGGCTCAGTAACAGCCGTGCAGTGCTGCATACTATTCCAACATATAAAAAAGCAAAGGAAATACTGGAGATGGATTTGGATGGAGATGAGCTTCCAATGGAGAGAGCATTAGGACTTCAGTGGTGCACTGAAAATGACACGTTCAAGTTCAAAACATCTCTACATGAACGGCCACATACGAAAAGAGGAATACTGTCAGTAGTGAGCTCACTGTATGATCCTCTAGGATTTCTTGCCCCATTCACAATCACTGCCAAGCTGCTACTTCAGGAGCTCTGTAGAAAAAGTCTGGGCTGGGATGATGATGGTGGTGATGTTCACCCAAAACTCCAAACAATGGTCTGGCTGGCTGGAAGACCTGAAGAGAATGACAGAGTTTAAAGTGGATCGGTGTGTTAAGCCCAAAACCTTCTGTCTTGCTGCAGCACAGCTTCACTTCTCTGATGCCAGCCAAGTGGGATACGGCATCATTTTTGTTGCAGCCAGCAGAGCTAAAAGAAAGTCTGAGTGCTTTAAACCAGGACAAAATCCAAAGAACTTTGGCTCAAGATGGCATAAACTGGCATTTTAACACGCCTGCAGCCTCACATCAAGGAGGTGTTTGGGAGCGCTTGATTCGTTCAGTGACAAGTGTTCTCACCTCAATCCTTAAGCAGCAGGTTGTGGATGATGAAACACTGCAGACCATCTTTGGCGAAGCTGAAGCCATCTTAAATGACAGACCGATCACCACAGTCTCTGATGATCCAGATGATTTGGAAGCCATCACACCAAACCACATCTTGACCTTAAAGGGCAAACCTGTCATACCACCTGGATTGTTTGAAAAAAGGATTTGTACCTGAGGAAAATGGAGACAAGTAAAATACATGGCTGAATTATTCTGCAAAAGATGAATTTCTGAATACTTGCCACTTATGCAGGAAAGACAAAGGTGGATGAGTAAGAAGAAACCTAAGTCCAGGAGATGTTGTCCTGGTTGCAGATGCCACTGCGCCCAGAGGATGCTGGCAGATGGGCAGAATTCTGTCTGTAAACACTGATGCCAGAGGCCTGGTTCGCTCTGTGCAACTGAAGACCAAAACCAGTGTGTTGGAGAGACCAGTGACCAAGCTTTGCCTGCTGCTGGAGGCAGCTGTGGACTAAAACCTCTATCTGCACTACCTCTTATTCCTCTATCTACCCTCTGTCTTTGTTCTTGTTTTTTCAGGTCCAGAAAGAAGATGAAGAAACACTCATCGCAGATATTGTTAGAATAGCTCCATTTAGTTTATGAGTGTAATTGTGACTAAGTGCACAATTAGGGGCCGGAGTGTAGGAGCTATTTGTCGGTTTAGTTTTTTGTTTAAAGTTCATTTACCTTTTTTGTTTACTAACTTAGTATTGTTTTGCTAATTGTTTAACTTTTGTTTATTTTTTGTTTGTTTAATATTTAGAATATATGTTTTTTTCATTTTTATGGTTATTGTTACCTCCGCCAAGGAGGTTATGTTTTTGCCAGGGTTTGTTTGTTTGTTTGTTTGTCTGTCTGTGTCTGTCCCTTATGTGCAACATAACTCAAAAAGTTATGGACAGATTTTGATGAAATTTTCAGGGTTTGTTGGAAATGGGATAAGGAAGAAATGATTAACTTTTGGGGGTGATCGGGGGTGGGGGGGCCCACTGATCAGCCTTGGCGGAGGTCTGCGCTCTCCAAGTGCTTCTAGTTTGAGTTATGTTACAGTCTTAAGTTCAGTCACCTTTAAGTTGATTTAATTTTGATGACAAATAGCCGCTACACTGTCAATCAAACTTTAGCGCTGGTTTGCTGTCTGACACTGGAGAGGGGCGGGAGAGGAGCAGGATGAACCAGATGTCAGACAGGAAGTGGGTTTAGCCCCACAACGATGTGGGCGGAGTTTAGTCAGGAGTTATTTTCACCAACAATGAGACACCAACTTCTGTTTGACTAATGTGAAAGACAAGTGTGTGTGTGTGTGTGTGTGTGTGTGTGTGTGTGTGTGTGTGTGTGTGTGTGTGATCTGTGGGCAGCTGGCAGTCGGTAAAAGATACAATGTGGAGTGGAATTTCACCAAAGTTCACAGCAACTTTTCTGGAGATTCTCCGGTGGGAATCAGCCACTGTAAAGAGAAGGTAAAAGAGCTGAAACTAAAGTCCAAAAACAACTGTCCATGTTCACTAAACTGACCAAGACCAGCGTTTCAACAGAGGCATCATTAAAGTGGTTCACATCCTGGACAAGCGCAAACATATGTGCGCATGCGCTCATACAGCTGCAGTCGGACCTGAACAGGTGCCTCTGGGTTGTACTCCAGTGGGATGACTCAGTAGAAGTGACAGGGGGGTGCTGGGTTTATGTACACAAAGTTCTGTTTTTAATTGATACGTTTTGACAGCGTATGTGAACTTACTCCATTTTTCTTGTTTAAAGCAGCGTTTGTTTTTTAGCACCGCTGTTTTACATTCACATACTCCCAAACTGAATCAACTTAAAATAGGGGAGGGCAAGTTAAGGCGTTATTACCACATTAACGCAATCATTAAATAACACCGACAATATTTTAAATCTCACATTAATGCCGTTTTATTCTAACTCCTATTCTTCTGCCCCTGCTTGTGTGTGTAGCGATTAGCTCGGCAGATAAACAACAGGTTTCCAAGAAAAGCCAGACGCCCAAAACTTCTCTCCAAATCTTTTACTTGAGACTCACTGTAAAACTGCAACATACATAAAAAATGTCTCAGCTGTGTTCATTGCCTTGTACATTTACATGGCATTATACATTAAATTGAATGAAAAAAGACCGCTAGCTCGATGCTAGCTTAAATGGGAAAATCCACAGACACGCTAACGATTAGCATTTACAGATTAATTTAAGATTACAACGTCTTTTTATCCAGCAACAAAAGTTCACATCAGAGATATTTTATACTATTCATTCTTACAACAACTGAACATAAAATACTCACAGGTAAACGTTTTTCGGGCCATCCAAAGAGAGTGCAAGAAACGTGGGTTAGTTTCTTCTTCTTCTGTCTGAACTGGCTACGGGAACACCGCAAGGACAAAACATACGTTAGTGCAATTTATTCCGACCACTAGAGGACCCCCTTTGTTTGCTTTTAACAACTGAACATCTCATATTATTCAGCTTATTAGTATTAGTACTTATAGTGGGCTTTAGACCAGTGACGTGCAGTGGGGTTCATGGCTGGGGAGGCACTGACTCTTTCAGAGCCAGATCTACAAATATATGGTGGCCTGAGAAACTGGAATAGAGAGAGTGAGCAAACGGAATGGCCTGGGTATATGGGCTCTGCATCAAGTCAGCATAGTAGACTGGCAGGAACTCAACAGGAAACCCTCAAAAGAGCCATTTCAAACTAAAAATAAAAAAAGTTTATGGTCTTACCTATTTGTACATGAAATGTAATCCTCCATTTTTGATGAGGTGAATTAAAGTGTATAAAAAAGAACGAAGAAGATTAGAAGCGCATGAATCTGTGGACTCACAGGCGCCATATATCATGAGGCAGGGGTACTGTTTGCCTTCCCTAGTAACTTTTCCACTGCGGTTTTATGATTAATCTGCGAGCCTAAACACATTACAGAAATACATGCCATACGTTATGCAGATTATGGAAGTACAGAGCATATAATCAGAGTGTTTGAAAGCATTTTAACTGCGATATACAGAGGGACAGCGGCACAATATTTTCATCAGGTACCAGCAGAGTTCATGAGGGGAGTAGACAGTTCTCCAGGAGGCAAAGCACAGCACTGCCTCTCCTCCCTGTATTTGAATGAAGCATGCGGAAATTCTGCTATTCTAATTGAAAAAAAAAAAAAAAAATAATAATAATAATATAATAATAACAATATTGGATTCGAACAGAAAAGGAGTTTATAGGACATACCAGCTGACCACTATCAACATTTATTATATTTTATAGTCAAGTTTTTTTTTTTTTTCAAGATTGAAAGGGAGGCTCTGCCTCCCCTGCCTCCTCTGACTGCACGTCACTGCTTTAGACTCATGTCAGTCACTCACAACCAGAAATAAACTGGTGGGGAAATAAACATGGAGAAAAGTATTGGTCTTTTACATGGACATTTTCATTTTAAATGTCTTCAGATGGTGGGGTTGAGAAGGACAAAGTTGTTTGTAAGCACTGCAATGTGGAATTATTTATTTATTTTTATCACTGGAGTACTTTGAGTCTGAAATATCACTTAAAGGCAATATACACTGTTGATGCCAGCAAACAGCCCCCCCCCCTCCATAACTATGCGATCAGTCGTGATTAATGCAGAATCCAGTGATTAATTGTAATTAAAAATTTTAATCGCTGCCCAGCACTACTAAAAACATATACATGATGATAATCTGAGGGTCCAAAATGACATGACAGACTCTGGTGAAAGTGAAAGAGGGATGAGGGTTTTTAAATTTCTGGTTAAATAATGTTTTGGACCAAAACATAAGAGAAAAGGAATCCTCATGGTGCACTGCACTTCTGCATTTGACAGCAAAACATCTACTGGCTTTGACCGTAATTGTAAAATAACTCGCCTTTTTATGAGTTGGAATGACACTGTATCTGTTAATAGTTATAGCTTTGAACGAGTATATGTTTTGTCATGGCAGCAATTACCACACTGCAGGATTGTGTAAAAATTGTACTTTGTGAAGTGTTAGATTGAACTGTTGAAAGTTACCTTTAAAATACTAAAATAATATGTAATCATTCCTATGAAAAGCAGTACCAGTCTAAAGTGTGGGTACCCTTTCCCATTCAATACTTCATATATTAATAAGTCAAATGTAATGTAATGTAATAAAAAACAAACAAACTTGTAATTGTTTTCCAAGTACATTCGGAAGCACTGATATTTTCACCTCTGCCATGAGGGTATGTTAATAAAGGTACTGTTTAAAAATCTGTTATTTTGTGTTTCATTTCATGATTTGTTGAAGCCCTCAATTAACAACATTTTATTGAGTAAAAAGTAGACATATTAAGAATGGAATATAATCACATTTTAAAGAGGTAAAAACAGTAAATACTTTGTTAATTTTATTTTAAATAATTCTTGAAATAAGTAAATAAAGTTCGGTAAATAAACTGAAAAACATTATTATTTACTGGGGTTTTGTGACATGCGGAGGTGTTCTTAAGTGAAATTTACTAGGAAGGATCTTTTGTTAAAGGACTACATATGTAGTAAAATTTATTTGAATATGTTTGATTTAGTAATGGTTACTAGTAAGTAATCTTTACTTAGAAATTTCCAAAGTAAAATTTACTTAGGATTTCGATGTGGAAAATTTGCCTAGGTTTTTTAAGTAAGTAAATGGCACTCCATTTTTTTTTTTTTTTTTTTTTTTTTTCAGTGTAGATTTTTGGTACCATTGTGGCAATTTATTATTGGGCTCAGATTGGAGCTGGAAAAAAACTTGATATTCAAGGTGGGTAAAAGAGACACTATTGGAAAAAATGTTTGGAAGCCTCTGAATACCTGTGGAATTAACTGTGATATGGAAATAAGTCTGTTTAAGGAAAAAGAGTGGAAACACCAACATAAATCTTCACTGCCTCTTTCCTGTAGGTTCTTGTTGGAGAAGAAAAGTCCATCCACATGAAGGTCTACTGGACACTGCCCTGCTGTGGAGGAGCAGTGCTGGTTGATGAACAGGAGAACCAGACCAAAACTGAACCCATCCAACCTTTCTAATGTGACCACAGGAAACTCACCAGCACCTCTGGCTTTGAATACACTCTGTTTTGCTTCTTTCACATCAATAAAAGAATCATTCTTTCAGATCAGCATGTTAATTATACTACCAGACAGTATAGAAAGGACGGAAAAGTTCAACATAATGCAAAACTACAAAAAAAACAAAACATCAAATTTACTATTTAACATATCTACTGCATGCTTTTAAAATATATTAAATATATGATATCTTTGAGCTGCTCATTTTGCCAATGCTTATTTGTCATTGATGGATTTTTCACAGATATTTCATGGTTCAGTTTCTTGAATTTCAGTGAAACATCTGCTAAAGTTTTAACAAACTAAAAAGAAATCATCTCCTGTGTAGGAGCTATTTGTCGGTTTAGTTTTCTGATTAAAGTTAATTTACCTTTTTTGTTTACTAACTTAGTATTTTTTTGTGTATTGTTTATTTTTTGTTTATTTTTGTTAGTTTAATATTTAGACTATATTTTTTGCTTTTTAAGGTTATTGTTTTCATCCTTTGGTATTTTGCACCTTTTTGTTTAGTGTTTTCTTATTGGTTTAGACCGTGGGCACGTGGGTATAAATAGGGAGCACAAAGTTAGACCAGCATGCACCTGGGTGGGCCTATCGTTCTTTATGAGATAGTCAGACAGGATGAGAAGGAAAGACAGCACAGAAGACCTTAGTTGTTGTTTTTCCTGCAAAATCTTGAAAATAAACCACTTGAACTACATCTATGATATGGACATTGTATTTTTGACTGCGTAAACCACAAACCCATGGTGCATCTAGTGGTTATTTGAGTTATGTTACAGTCTTAAGTTCAGTCACCTTTAAGTTGATTTAATTTTGATGACAAATAGCCGCTACATCCTGGAATAACTCAGTTAAGCCTTTCAGTTTGGGTGCTTCCACAAATGAGTCCAGTTTTCTGTTTTGTAAAAGCCTCAGTAGTGAAATAGAACAAAGTCCTATCACACATACCACATCATATATATGTTTTGGAGTTCTTGGACTATTTCTATTGTATAGAACTTTATACTGACTCTCTCTTCATCTACTTCTTAGTCAGACATTGGACTTTTCAAAGTTCCTTTTCAGACTACAGTTGTTCATCCTGTTTCTGTCTCACGATCTCCAAATGAACTAACCTTAATGATGTATTCCAACCTGTGAGGGCTTATACCACCCAACATTTTACACAGTGTCATGAAAAGACACAATTGTTGTTAAATATTGGAAGAGCTTTTCCAACTATTACAGTAGCATTAACTACTTCCTTACTCACCAGTTTACACTTGAACACTAAAGGTACAGTTTCTAAATCTAGTTTGTGGTAGACGCCTTAACAAACACTTAAACTCTGCTCTTTAACCCTCCAGGGTGATCAAAGCGTGAGAAAAGAAAAAAGGTTTTTGTTTGAGATTAATACACCATGAAAACCTGGAGATATGATTAATAGATAGACACCTTTATATGTTCATAGACACACCTGCTTTACTCTTTCAACTTCGAAAACAGATGAGAGACCATGATTAGGAATTTCTTTGTAATAAATAGTATAGAGTTTTTTCCAAATTGTATCCTACTATTTTTGTGTATTATTGGGTCCAATATGTTAAATAAGGTAAAGTGCAAAGGAATGATCATATCATCAAGGTGAAACAGTGCTGAAAAATATAACAAATGTGGTTAACATTTTTGATGTGTTATATAAAGGCAAACTCAAAAGTATGGAAAGAACCGCTAGGAGTTAAACACTGTCTTCCACTACGAACCACTAGATCAGTGAGGTCCAATCCACTCATGAAATGACATGCACAATTAAAGTAACCAAACAAAACACAGGAGAAAAAGATGAAGTTTAAGCAGTTTATTGGAATTAGTATCAAAACAGACCAAATCAAATCAGACCAAATCAATTCAAATCAGACCAATCAGATCAGATCAAATCAGACCAAATCAAATCAAATCAGACCAAATCAGATCAAATCTGACCAAATCAGATCAGATCAAATAGATCAAATCGACCGAATTAGACCAAATCAGACCAAATCAAACCAATTTGTTGTAAACTAGACTTTTGAGCTAATCTACAGAAACCCAACAGAATCCTCCAGGAGCAAAACTTAGTGTGATAGTGGCCAGGAAAAACTTCCTTCTAACAAGGAAGAAAAGCTGGAGCAGACCTAAACTCCTGGAGGATGGTCATCTGCCTTGACCAGCTGGGGTGAAAGAAAGAAAAAAGAAAGAAAGAAAGAAAGAAAGAATAAAGAAAGAAAGAAAGAAAGAAGAAAAAGAAAGAAAGAAAGAATGAAGCAAAGAGAAAGAATGAAAGAATAAAGAATGAATGAGAGAACAAAGAGAAAAAGAAGAGAGAAAGAAGGAGAAAAAGAAAGAAAAAACGAAAGAAGAAGAATGAGAGAACAAGGAAAGAAAGAAAGAACGAGAGAGAATGAAAGAATGAACGAGAAGAAAAGAACGAAAAGAGGAATGGAGAATGAAAGGAAAAAGAAACAGGAAGAAAGAAAGAAGAAGAAAGATGAGAGAGAGAGAGGTAGAAAGGGGGAGAGAGAGAGGAGAGGGAAAAGAGAGAGAGAGAGAAGGAGAGAGTGAAAAAGAGAGAGGAGAGGGAGAAAGAGAGAGAAGAGAGATGAGGAAAGGAGAGAGGGGAAATGAGAGAGTAAAAGGTAGGGGACCACTGCTCTGCTCCATTCAACTGAGGGCATGTAGACCGCTGGAGGTGAGGTAACCTCAGCGATGGATGACAGAGGCCGGGTCCAACCCCGCAGGGGCCAGGAAGAAAGACAAAGAAAGAAAGAAAGAAAGAAAGGACAGATGGAGTGAGAGAGAAGAGAGGGAGGGTGGCAGGGAAGAAAGAGAAAGAAAGAAAGAAAGAAAGAAAGAAAGGAAAAAGACGGAGGGCCCCCCCGGGGGGGGGGGGGGGGGTGCTGCTCCAGCCCGGGAACTCATGGCCTCCAGACAGTGGGAGGCGGAAGGCGGGGGGTTGCTGGGGTCTTCCAGACAGCCGGAGACAAGGGGGAGGGGGCCACCGGGGTCCTCGGGACAGCCAGAGGCGGAAGGTGGGGGGCCGCCCAGGGTCCTTGGGTAGCCACAGGCCAAAGGCGGGGGGCCGCCAGTGTCCTTGGCACAGCCAGAGGCGGAAGGAGGGGGTCTGCCGAGTTCCTCCGGACAGCCGAAGGCGGTAGGCGGGGGGCCGCCGGGGTCCTCGGGACAGCCAGAGGCGGAAGGCGGGGTTCTGCCGGGGTCCTCGGGACAAGCTGGAGGAGTGGGGCGGGGGGCTGCCGGGTTCCTCGGGACAGCCGGAGGAGGGGGGCGAGGGGCTGCCGGGGTCCTCCGAAAAGCCGGAGGCGGAAGGCAGGGGTCCGCTGGGGTCCTCCGGAGAGCTGAAGGCGGGGGGCGGGGGGCCGCCGGGGTCCTCCGGACAGCTGGAGGCAGAAGGCGGGGGTCCACCGGGGTCCTCGGGACAGCCGGAAGCGGAAGGCATGGGTCCGCCGTGGTCCTTGGGACAGCCGGAGGTGTGGGACGGGGGGCCGCCGGGGTCCTTGGGGCAGCCGGAGGTGTGGGACGGGGGGCCGCCGGGGTCCTCCAGTAAGCCGGAGGCGGAAGGCGGGGGTCCGTTGGGGTCCTCCGTACAGCCGCAGGTGGGGGGCGGGGAGCCGCCGGGGTCTTCTGGGAAGCTGGGGGCGAAAAGGGGGGGTCTGCCGGGGTCCTCTGGACAGCCAGAGGCAGAAGGCGGGGGTCCGCCGCTCTGCTTCGGAGATACTGTTGGTACTTCTTGCTGGAGCGCAGGCACCGTAGGAAAGACCGAATTGGTCTTGGGATGCGGCTCTGCGCTGGACAGCTGGAGGCAGGGGTCTCCTCAGGAATGGGTGACAATGCCTGGGGCCAACGAAGCAGGGGCCGGGTCCAACCTCGCAGGTCTGGAAAATACAGAAATCAAGTAAGCATTCAACCTTTTCAAACTTTTTCATGCAAATGATTCATTCTGATATTCAACTCCTGTCATTTGGATGTGCTTTGTTTCAGAACAGGGTGATGTGTTTGCTTTGAGCTGTTCAAAACACTCTCAATAATTCAGCTCATCCATATTTTTTTATCTGTACTGTTGTACGCTGCACAATTATAGGAAATGGCTTTTTGGAATAAAGAACGTATACACAAAATTTTTATGTGGAACAACAGAACTTTCAGAGGCACATCGCACTGAGCCACAAGTCCACAAATCCAGCAAGAGACAAACACCAGGAACTACATTTCCTTCAGGAAATGTGGGCGTCGACTTTTATCTAAAACTTGTCAGACTATTTAATGAATCTCTATTTTATCAGTTTTACTTTCTGTTGAGTATTATTTTGATAAATTCAGTGATTTTGGGTGATTTTTGCTTTGGGTTTCTCTCAGTTTCATGTAAAATTAATTATTCTTTGACATATACCTCAGATTTCATTCAATATCAGTCTTATTTTGAGTTTTATTACATAACATGACAAGGTGTACATCAGTTTTGCATCACTTTTACTCCTGCTTTAAGAGTTTTTTAAATAAATTGACTAATTAACTTCAGTTTTTCTTAATATCAGTCTTAGTTTTAGCTCAAACTTGTCCGATTATTTAATAAATCTCTGTTTTTGTTATCAGTTTTACTTTTCATCTGAGTACTATTTAGGTGAAGTGAGTAATTTTGTATGCAGGTTGATGGGTATTTTTAGTAATTAGAGTAGCACACCTATAGTTTTAAATGACCATATGCAGTAGTCACTAAAACTAAAACGTACTAAAAAGTTACTAAACTTACTAAAAAGTTAATAAAATTACCCATCAGACCTGCATTTGGTTATTTAAAAGTATAGATGTGCTACTCTAATTACTAAAACTACCCATCAGACCTGAATATGGTCATTTAAAACTATAGGTGTGCTACTCTCCATCCATCCATCCATTTCCTTCCGCTTATCCGGGCCCGGGTCGCGGGGGTAACAGTCTTACCAGGGATGCCCAGACTTCCCTCTCCCCAGACACCTCCTCCAGCTCTTCCGGGGGGACCCCGAGGCGTTCCCAGGCCAGCCGAGAGACATAGTCTCTCCAACGTGTCCTAAAACTACCCATCAGACCTGAATATGGTCATTTAAACTATAGGTGTGCTACTCTGATTACTTAAAATACCCATTAGACCTGCATATTGTTATTTAAAAGTATAGGTAGGCTACTCTGATGACTAAAACTACCCATCAGACCTGCATTTGGATATTTAAAAGTATAGGTGCGCTACTCTAAATACTAAAACTACCCATCAGACCTGCATTTGGTTATTTAAAAGTATAGATGTGCCACTCTGATTACTAAACTACCCATCAGACCTGAATATGGTCATTTAAAACTATAGGTGTGCTACTCTGATTACTTAAAATACCCATCAGACCCTCATTTGGTTATTTAAAACTATAGGTGTGCAACTCTGATTACTTAAAATACCCATCAGACCTGCATTTGGTTATTTAAAAGTATAGGTGTGCTACTCTGATTACTTAAAATATCCATCAGACCTGATTTTGGTCATTTAAAACTATCGGTGTGCTACTCTGATTACTTAAAATACCCATCAGACCTGCATTTGGTTATTTAAAAGTATAGGTGCGCTGCTCTGATTACTAAAACTATCTATCAGACCTGAATATGGTCATTTAAAACTATAGGTGTGCTACTCTGATTACTTAAACTACCCATCAGACCTGCATATTGTTATTTAAAAGTATAGGTGTGCTACTCTGATTACTAAAACTACCCATCAGACCTGCATTTGGTTATTTAAAAGTATAAATGTGCTACTCTGATTACTAAACTACCCATCAGACCTGAATATGGTCATTTAAAACTATAGGTGTGCTACTCTGATTACTTAACTACCATCAGACCTGCATATTGTTATTTAAAAGTATAGGTGTGCTACTCTGATTACTAAAACTACCCATCAGACCTGCATTTGGTTATTTAAAAGTATAAATGTGCTACTCTGATTACTAAAACTACCCATCAGACCTGAATATGGTCATTTAAAACTATAGGTGTGCTACTCTGATTACTAAAACTACCCATCAGACCTGAATATGGTCATTTAAAACTGTAGGTGTGCTACTCTGATTACTTAAAATACCCATAAGACCTGCATTTGGTTATTTAAAAGTATAGGTGCGCTACTCTGATTACTAAAACTACCCATCAGACCTGCATTTGGTTATTTAAAAGTATAGGTGCACTACTCTGATTACTAAAACTACCCATCAGACCCTCATTTGGTTATTTAAAAGTATAGGTGCGCTACTCTGATTACTAAAACTACCCATCAGACCTGCATTTGGTTATTTAAAAGTATAGGTGTGCTACTCTGATCTTCAAATTTACTGATTAAGTAGAGTAAACAAACAGATATTAGCATCTTTTCTGCGTACGGGTTTGGTAATCTGACACAGTATGACACACGTTTACATTAATTTTTCATGTTTTAATCCTGCTCTAAGTGTTATGTAGATGAAATGACTAGTATAAAATGACCTTTTTTTCTTACCTTAGCCATGGCGGCAAACTTCCTCCGGTCGGTCCGGGTCCGGGTCCGGGTCCTGGTTCTTCTACGGTGTCCGGTCCTTATCCTGGTCCTGATCCTGGTCTTGAAGTTTTGCGTCTCTGGCTCCTTCTTTCTGTGGTTTTTAAAGTTTTTCGTGTGTTAGCTTAGCGCACTATACTCCTACACTGCTACTACTAGGGCTAGCTGACATGGAAAAGGGAAGAATAATAACCGTCCACTTTACATGTTCTGTCCGGTAACCTGGCAACGGTGATGCACGCGCATGTTTCAAGTGCTGGTTTTGTGTGTGCATGCGTGTCTTGGGGGGGGGGCGGACAGGCAACGGTGATGTAAGCGCATTTTTCAATTGCTGATTGTTGTGTGTTGGGTCGGGTGGTTTCCGTCCTACTTATAATACTATGAGGGTAAGGGTCGGTGTGGACCTCATGCAGGGGTCACTGTAAACGGTGTTCTTTTGTTGGAAATTCCAAGAATAAGTCCGGATTCTTTTAGGTCTCATTTTTATACATTATTGTTGACTTGCTCTGATCACTAACAACATATAACTCATATAACTCTGAGGTTTCACACCCCCAAGTGGGGAAATGGACCCAGAACATTCCAATGCACTCACTTTTATAATCCTTCGTAAACTGATCTTCAAACTACTAATAAATACTAATACTGACTAACCTGTTATTCAATCCAAGAATTCAACCACCCAAATTAAAATATTTTAGTTCCCCCTTTCGACATGATTTTATCATGTCAATAACTCGATGAAATGTCTGTTTTTGTTATCCCCCTTTTATGGCTATCATCAATATAACCATAAATTACCTCTATTTATGCCATATGTGTAAGCTGAAATAATTCATAACATATGAAACAGCAATTCTTCATAACAGATAAATGGAATTTTTGAACAATTGTTATACATTTAAAAATATCACATCATAATATGAGCATATCATTCTTGATCAAGAGTCTATTTTTTCCATTACACTAAAAATTTCAAACCTTTATCTATTATACTAAAATTCAAAACCATCTATACTGGTTCACATTTCAGCAATCAACCACATAAATCCTATAATCTCATGTCTATACGTGTATATATAACTATGTATGAATATATCTTAGCTTTTAGCAGAATATATGCATCTATAGAGAGGTGTAAAGTAAAAAGAAAAGAAAAAACAACACAAAACAATAGTCTTTATCAGTTGATGTCAGCCCTTGGATCTCCTGCTGTGATGATTGATGCATCTCTCAGTCCACACATCCCAGGGTGTCTGAATGGATGCCATGGCTGAGGTCTGTCCATGATCAGGTTTTCATAGGGACCTTTTACTGATTACCTATATGAGTGATTTATCCTCTATAGTGACTGGGATCTGGTGCTTTCTTCACTGGGTTTCAGATGACCCCCCTAATTGTTATCTATCTAAAGGGATCCCCTTTGTAGCCCAGAACTTCCCCACAGTCGCCAGGTGGACAAATCACCCAATTGTCACTGTGACTCTCACAGTGTGAGATGTAAACCCAGGTCGTCCTTTCTGTAATTTTCAACAATCTGAAATGGACCCTTCTGCTCCAAACTGGTCCAGCTGTTCTCCTTCTCCCTTTAATGAGGACCCACAGTCCTGGTTTTACCACTGGGTCTGATTTCACCAGGTCTCCTGAAACAAAATTAACAAAAGAGACTTCTCTACTGGTTAGTACTTTATTCATATATTCTGCTAAAGTCAATCGTCTCCTTCTCCACTCCCCTGTTTCTTATTCATTATAATATCACTCCCTCATCCCTACGGATCATGGATGAAAAATACAATAATTTTCACTAATTGTTTATTTTTTGTTAAATATTTAGAATATATTTTTTGATTTTTATGGTTATTGTTTTCATTCTTGGTATTTAGTCTCGTTTTGTTTTGTGTTTTCTTATTGGTTTAGACCGTGGGTACCTGGGCATAAATAGGGAGCACAAAGATAGACCAGCATGCACCTGGGTGGGCCTATGTTTTTTTACCAGTCACAGACAGACATAGTCGCTCTGAAAATCAGACAGGATGAGCAGGAGACACATCGTAAAAGGCCTTAGTTGTTGAAGATCATTCAGTTCTGTCTATTGTCGCTGTGCAAGTCAGGAGCCAAAGAACAAATGCATCTGTGCACACATATGCCTTTTTAGACCCAGGCAGCACGGGCACATTTTGCACAGAAAGCCTGTCAAGAAAATTAAATGTCGAAGGAAAGAAAGCAAATATTTTGCTAAGAACTATGGGACACAAAAACATTGTGAACACAAATATAATTTCTGGTCTTGAAGTGCTGCTCTTGATAAAAATGACTTTATTGAGCTTCCAGATGTCATGATGTGGCATGTCGGTGCGCACCTGCTTGGTGATTAGTGAGTGGCACCGACAGAGCCTATAAGGCATAGTGGGTAGTCCACGCAGCCACTCAGTCTCAGGTGGGTTTCAGAGGAGCAGCGTGTACAGACCAGTGGTTGTTGGGGCTTTATTGCTCCTTTGCTCTGTACCTGATCTCCAGCCAGAGCTGTTCCAGTAACTACCGTGTGGCTACCACGCACCTCCTCCTTTGTTTGCTCTCCGGCCGGTGTGCGTGCGGCCGGCTTTGGGTCGCCGTGATTCCCTCTCCGGTAGGTCGCCTCGTTGTTAAGTTGATTTGAGCTGCATACCAGCGCTTACACCAAATTATTTCCGGGTCCTAGGCTGTTGCTGGGATTTTAGCCGTGGTTTCCCCGTGGCGTCCCCCCTCTTCCTGCAGTCCGCACGTGCATGTGTTTTGCCAACAGGTAAGGCGCACACACCCGACCCTGTATGGTTTCTGGTGTGGCTGATGATTAAAACCTTCATCTCCATCCAGGACCTGCAGCGTTGGCCTGGCTTATACCCGCTGCCTTTGTTTGGGAAGTGCCGTTGTTTTGCCCGTCTGTGAGTCTACGGGGGTCCCTACACTGCATACCATCCTTTGGACCCCAGTTGTTACAACCGTGCGTCAGGTGCGCGCGCACGCCGTTGCACTACAGCCGGCGTGCGCATGTGAAAACGACATCAGAGGTTAATTAATTCCTTCTGCCCTTTTTTTTTTCTTTTTCTTTTTTTTATAGTTGGATTTATTTGCATGTAGGGTGAGTGAACTCGCATGCGTGTGTTATTTGTTGCTTAATTGCTTTGTGTGATGTTACTGTCGTTGCTTTGCATGTTTCCTTATTTGCTTAGTTTTTCATATTTGCTGTGATTTACTTGCTTGCATTGTTTGTTGTTGCCTTGTTTGCTGTTATGTTGTTGTGTTGCCTATTGAGTTATTATTCTCTGATTGTCATGTTTTAATAATTGAATTTTAATTTTGCTAAAATAAATAGGTCTATTTTTAAAAAAAGTGTTATTATAAAATAAAGTTTATTGTGTGTGATAAATCACATCCTCTGACTTATTTTGTCTTCACCTACGCGGCCATTTGGTAAATTGAGATAGGTCCTGGGGCCTTTTCCCCGGGTGGCGTTGTCAAATTTTTTTTGTGTTGATGAAAAAGAAGTTCTGCCTTCCACCCCCCCCACACACACACACGCTACAATGACACAAAAGACTATGCCTGTTTCAAAGAGTACTGTTCCACAACAAGAAGATATTGTGAAGTGGCCATACCTTCAAAATGTTAAGCTCCACGACATTGATGCTGAGGTTGAATTACTTATTGGCACAGATGCAGCCAAAGTGATGGAGCCATGGGAGCTGATCAACAGCCAGGATGAGGGGCCCTATGCTGTTCGGACCAGAGTTGGATGGGTCGTTAACGGTCCACTACATGGTGAAAACAAGAGTAAGATTGGCTGCTCTGTTGTCACTGCCAACAGGATTTCTGTGGAACACCTAGAACACATGCTGGTACAACAATACAATCATGATTTCAATGAAAAAACATCACAGGAGAAAATGGAAATGTCCAGAGAAGACATCAAGTTTATGAATATAATGGACAATACTGCAGTATTAAGTGATGGACATTACTGTATAGACTTACCTTTTAAAGAGCAAAATCCCATCCTGCCACAAAACCGCTGTGTGGCAGAACAGCGCCTCCAGAGTCTGAAGAAGAAGTTTGATAATAACAGCTTATTCAAACAAGATTACATCACATTTCTTGAGGACATGAACTGCAATGGATATGCTGAACTTGTGCCAAATGACCAGATGATGGACAGTAAGGGAAGGGTATGGTATATTCCCCATCATGGTTTTTACCATCCCACGTAAAAAAAACAGAGTTGTTTTTGATTGTCCTGCAACATACAAGGGCACCTCCCTCAACTGCCAGCTCTCACAAGGACCAGACCTGACCAACTCTGTTGTGGGAGTTCTTCTTCACTTCAGACAAGAGCCTATTGCAGTCATGGCAGACATACAAGCTATGTTTCACCAGGTCCATGTTCCAGAATATCACAGGAACTTTCTACGCTTCCTCTGGTGGTCTGAAGGTGACACCACACAGACTCCAAAAGAATATCATATGAAAGTACATCTGTTTGGAGCTGTTTCTTCACCAAGCTTGGCAAACTATGCTTTAAGGAGAACAGCAGAAGACAATGCTCTACAGTTTCCAGCTGAAGTCATCAGTACTATCATGCACAATTTTGTGGATGATTGCCTTAAATCTCTCCCCACTGAAGAGGATGCAATAAAATGGTCAAGGATTTGACAGCCCTCTGCAGTAAAGGTGGCTTTCATCTTTCAACGTGGCTCAGTAACAGCCGTGCAGTGCTGCATACTATTCCAGACAATAAAAAAGCAAAGGAAATACTGGAGATGGATTTGGATGGAGATGAGCTTCGAAAGGAGAGCGCATTAGGACTTCAGTGGTGCACTGAAAATGACACGTTCAAGTTCAAAACATCTCTACATGAACGGCCACATACGAAAAGAGGAATACCGTCAGTAGTGAGCTCACTGTATGATCCTCTAGGATTTCTTGCCCCATTCACAATCACTGCCAAGCTGCTACTTCAGGAGCTCTGTAGAAAAAATCTGGGCTGGGATGATGATGGTGGGATGATGTTCACTCAAAACTCCAAACAATGGTCTGGCTGGCTGGAAGACCTGAAGAGAATGACAGAGTTTAAAGTGGATCGGTGTGTTAAGCCCAAAACCTTCTGTCTTGCTGCAGCACAGCTTCACTTCTCTGATGCCAGCCAAGTGGGATACGGCATCATTTTTGTTGCAGCCAGCAGAGAGCTAAAAGAAAGTCTGAGTGCTTTAAACCAGGACAAAATCCAAAGAACTTTGGCTCAAGATGGCATAAACTGGCATTTTAACACGCCTGCAGCCTCACATCAAGGAGGTGTTTGGGAGCGCTTGATTCGTTCAGTGACAAGTGTTCTCACCTCAATCCTTAAGCAGCAGGTTGTGGATGATGAAACACTGCAGACCATCTTTGGCGAAGCTGAAGCCATCTTAAATGACAGACCGATCACCACAGTCTCTGATGATCCAGATGATTTGGAAGCCATCACACCAAACCACATCTTGACCTTAAAGGGCAAACTTGTCATACCACCTGGATTGTTTGAAAAAAAGGATTTGTACCTGAGGAAAAGATGGAGACAAGTAAAATACATGGCTGAATTATTCTGCAAAAGATGGATTTCTGAATACTTGCCACTTATGCAGGAAAGACAAAGGTGGATGAGACCAAGAAGAAACCTAAGTCCAGGAGATGTTGTCCTGATTGCAGATACCACTGCGCCCAGAGGATGCTGGCAGATGGGCAGAATTCTGTCTGTAAACACTGATGCAGAGGCCTGGTTCGCTCTGTGCAACTGAAGACCAAAACCAGTGTGTTGGAGAGACCAGTGACCAAGCTTTGCCTGCTGCTGGAGGCAGCTGTGGACTAAAACCTCTATCTGCACTACCTCTTATTCCTCTATCTACCTCTCTGTCTTTGTTCTTGTTTTTTCAGGTCCAGAAAGAAGATGAAGAACACTGCATTGCAGATATTGTTAGAATAGCTCCATTTAGTTTATGAGTGTAATTGTGACTAAGTGCACAATTAGGGGCCGGAGTGTAGGAGCTATTTGTCGGTTTAGTTTTTTGTTTAAAGTTCATTTACCTTTTTTGTTTACTAACTCAGTATTGTTTTGCTAATTGTTTAACTTTTGTTTATTTTTTGTTTGTTTAACTCTTTCCCCGCCAGAGCATTTTCCAGTGAGTTGGTAGCCAGCGCCAGCCGTTTTGGTCATTTTCACTAATCTTTGGAGGCTCACTGAAAATGTTGTGTTAGGAGTATGTGAACACTGAATACATCAAAAGAAAGAACAGAACTTCAACTTATAAACACAAAAAACTATTTTATTCTATCTTTATTCGTTCGTGAGATATAAACATTTGAATATTGGTCATTTTCAGGAAAAAAATGAATTTTGAGCAAAAAGCTGAGAAAATTGCATTTTTTTCAAAGATATTGATTTTCAAGAGAAAACTGATTTCCTATTTACATTTTTGACTCTTTCTTATTTACCAACAGTAACGCTGTCTTCAAAATCACAAAATAAAATATAATAACAGCAATAATAGTAACAAACAGCTCTAAGATATCCCATCATTCCACAAAATGTTAGGGGAATCCACACCAAACTTTAGACCAAACATCTTGTAAAGCACCAGGTTCCTTCTAAACTTTGCACATTTACATACATCAGTTATAAGTCTAACACATAGTAGTTTAGCTTTTGGATATAAACACCTCAATATTCCTCATTTTCAAGAAAAAAAAGAAACAAATGCACTAAATACTGTAGATTTCTGGCCTTTGGCTGCACCAGGTCCTCCTGTTGGACCAGCTGCTGTGTTTGATCTGTAAATAATTCTATGGACATCTAGTTATTTATCTCTGTATGAATATATGTATTTATTTATTTCATACAAAAGCCAAATCCAAAAGTGTCTTCCATGTGTCCTGCTGACATTCTACAGCTGAATATGTTCTGTGTCCTCAGTCTGAATCTGAACTCACTCTAACAGATGCAGACTAGCTGTCCTTTGTCTTGTCCCATGTCTGTATGTCTGTCTTCTCCTTGAATGTCCACTAGAAATGTCTCTTTTCTCTTCCTCCTGTCTGTCATTTTCTCCGTGTCGCTCTGTGCCCCCGCCCCCCCCCCCCCCCCCCCACCTCCGTGTCGGGCCTGAGCCGCTCCGTGTTTCCCGTGTTCCGTGTCCGTCTCCCTCACCTTCTATTTCTCCGTTCCTGTCTCTAAATGGTTCTTCTGTAGCTCCATCATATATTGAATTGTCAGACTCTGTCTCCATAATCATCTTTAAGGCTTTTGAAACTGCGCGCGGTTCCTGCACAGTCTGCACTTCCTCATTCAGTGACTGCCGCTGGATGCGTTGCCATGGGATACGGAGACTCCAGTGCAAAAACGTTAAACCCGGCCCGTCATTTTTCCGAAAAAGTGCTTAATTGTTTGTTTTTGGACTAAGGAAAGTAATTCACATGATCCACAACACCTCCAACTACAGTATAACAGTGAAAACACGGATTGACGGAAAATCTCGTCATTGGCGGGGAAGCGTTGGGAAGCAATTGACGGAATATCTCGTCAATGGCGGGGAAAGAGTTAATATTTAGAATTTATTTTTTTTATTTTTATGGTTGTTTTCATTCTTTGGTATTTAGCACCTTTTTGTTTTGTTTTCTTATTGGTTTAGACCGTGGGCACCTGGGTATAAATAGGGAGCACAAAGATAGACCAAAATACACCTGGGTGGGCCTATGTATTTTTTTACCAGTCACAGACAGACACAGCCACACAGAAGATCAGACAGGATGAGCAGGAGAGACATCACAAAAGGCCTTAGCTGTTGTTTGCCTGTGAAATCTTGAAAATAAACCATTTGAACTACATCTGTGATATGGACATTGTGTTTTGACTGCGTAAACCACAAACCAATGGTGCATCCAGTGGTTATTTGAGTTATGTTACAGTCTTAAGTTCAGTCACCTTTAAGTTGATTTAATTTTGATGACAAATAGCCGCAACACTGTCAATCAAACTTTAGCGCTGGTTTGCTGTCTGACACTGGGGAGGGGTGGGGCCAGGAGGAGCAGGATGAACCAGATGTCAGACAGGAAGTGGGTTTAGCCCCGCAACGATGTGGGCAGAGTTTAGTCAGGAGTTATTTTCACCTACAATGAGACACAGACTTCTATTTGACTAATGTGAAAGACAAGTGTGTGTGTGTGTGTGTGTGTGTGTGTGTGATCTGTGGGTGGATCCTGGCAGTCGGTAAAAGATACAATGTGGAGTGGAATTTCACCAAAGTTCACAGCAACTTTTCTGGAGATTCTCCGGTGGGAATCAGCCTCTGTAAAGAGAAGGTAAAAGAGCTGAAAGCTAAAGTCCAAAAACAACTGTCCATGTTCACTAAACTGACCAAGACCAGCGTTTCAACAGAGGCATCATTAAAGTGGTTCACATCCTGGACAAGCGCAAACATATGTGCGCATGCGCTCATACAGCTGCAGTCGGACCTGAACAGGTGCCTCTGGGTTGTACTCCAGTGGGATGACTCAGTAGAAGTGACAGGGGGGTGCTGGGTTTATGTACACAAAGTTCTGTTTTTAATTGATACGTTTTGACACCGTATGTGAACTTACTTCGTATTTTTCTTGTTTAAAGCAGCGTTTGTTTTTTAGCACCGCTGTTTTACATTCACATACTCCCAAACTGACATCAACTTAAAACTAGGGGAGGGCAAGTTAAGGCGTTATTACCACATTAACGCAATCATTAAATAACACCGACAATATTTTAAATCTCACATTAATGCCGTTTTATTCTAACTCCTATTCTTCTGCCCCTGCTTGTGTGTGTAGCGATTAGCTCGGCAGATAAACAACAGGTTTCCCAAGAAAAGCCAGACGCCCAAAACTTCTCTCCAAATCTTTTACTTGAGACTCACTGTAAAACTGCAACATACACAAAAATATGTCTCAGCTGTGTTCATTGCCTTAGTACATTTACATGGCATTATACATTAAATTGAATGGAAAAAAAGACCGCTAGCTCGATGCTAACTTAAATGGGAAAATCCATAGATACGCTAACGATTAGCATTTACAGATTAATTTAAGATTCACAACGTCTTTTTATCCAGCAACAAAAGTTCACATCAGAGATATTTATACTATTCATTCTTACAACAACTGAACATAAAATACTCACAGGTAAACGTTTTTCGGGTCATACAAACAGAGTGCAAGAAACGTGTGTCAGTACCTTCTTCTGTCCGAACTGGCTACGGGAACACCGCAAGGACAAAACATACGTTAGTGCAATTTATTCCGACCACTAGAGGACCCCCTTTGTTTGCTTTTAACAACTGAACATCTCATATTATTCAGCTTATTAGTATTAGTACTTATTAGTGGGCTTTAGACCAGTGACGTGCAGTGGGGTTCATCGCTGGGGAGGCACTGACTCTTTCAGAGCCAGATCTACAAATATATGGTGGCCTGAGAAACTGGAATAGAGAGAGTGAGCAAACGGAATGGCCTGGGTATATGGGCTCTGCATCAAGTCAGCATAGGTAGACTGGCAGGAACTCAACAGGAAACCCTCAAAAAGAGCCATTTCAAACTAAAAATAAAAAAAAAGTTTATGGTCTTACCTTTATTTGTACATGAAATGTAATCCTCCATTTTTGATGAGGTGAATTAAAGTGTATAAAAAAGAACGAAGAAGATTAGAAGCGCATGAATCTGTGGACTCACAGGCGCCATCTATCATGAGGCAGGGGTACTGTTTGCCTTCCCTAGTAACTTTTCCACTGCGGTTTTATGATTAATCTGCGAGCCTAAAATCATTACAGAAATACACGCCATACGTTATGCAGATTATGGAAGTACAGAGCATATAATCAGAGAGTTTGAACGCATTTTAACTGCGATATACAGAGGGACAGCGGCACAATATTTTCATCAGGTACCAGCAGAGTTCATGAGGGGAGTAGAATGTTCTCCAGGAGGCACAGCACAGCGCTGCCTTGCCTCCCTGTATTTGGGTCATACAAACAGAGGAAAGCATGCGGAAATTCTGCTCTTCTAATTGAAAAAAAAAAAAAAAAATAATAATAATAATAATAATAATAATAATAATAATAATAATAACAATATTGGATTCGAACAGAAAAGGAGTTTATAGGACATACCAGCTGACCACTATAAACATTTATTATATTTTATAGTCAAGTTTTGTTTTTTTTTTTCAAGATTGACAAGGGAGGCTCTGCCTCCCCTGCCTCCTCTGACTGCACGTCACTGCTTTAGACTCATGTCAGTCACTCACAACCAGAAATAAACTGGTGGGGAGATAAACATGGAGAAAAGTATTGGTCTTTTACATGGACATTTTCATTTTAAATGTCTTCAGATGGTGGGGTTGAGAAGGACAAAGTTGTTTGTAAGCACTGCAATGTGGAATTTTTTATTTTTTTTTATCACTGGAGTACTTTGAGTCTGAAATATCACTTAAAGGCAATATACACTGTTGATGCCAGCAAACCGCCCCCCCTCCATAATTGTGTGATCAGTCGTGATTAATTGCAGAAATCCATGTGATTAATTGTAATTAAAAATTTTAATCGCTGCCCAGCACTACTAAAAACATATACATGATGATAATCTGAGGGTCCAAAATGACATGACAGACTCTGGTGAAAGTGAAAGAGGGATAAGGGTTTTTAAATTTCTGGTTAAATAATGTTTTGGACCAAAACATAAGAGAAAATGAATCCTCATGGTGCACTGCACTTCTGCATTTGACAGCAAAACATCTACTGGCTTTGACCGTAATTGTAAAATAACTCGCCTTTTTATGAGTTGGAATGACACTGTATCTGTTAATAGTTATAGCTTTGAACGAGTATATGTTTTGTCATGGCAGCAATTACCACACTGCAGGATTGTGTAAAAATTGTACTTTGTGAAGTGTTAGATTGAGCTGTTGAAAGTTACCTTTAAAATACTAAAATAATATGTAATCATTCCTATGAAAAGCAGTACCAGTCTAAAGTGTGGGTACCCTTTCCCATTCAATACTTCATATATTAATAAGTCAAATGTAATGTAATGTAATAAAAAAAAAAAAAACTTGTAATTGTTTTCCAAGTACATTCGGAAGCACTGATATTTTCGCCTCTGCCATTAGGGTATGTTAATAAAAGGTACTGTTTAAAAAATCTGTTATTTTGTGTTTCATTTCATGATTTGTTGAAGCCCTCAATTAACAACATTTTATTGAGTAAAAAGTAGACATATTAAGAATGGAATATAATCACATTTTAAAGAGGTAAAAACAGTAAATACTTTGTTAATTTTATTTTAAATAATTCTTGAAATAAAGTAAATAAAAGTTCGGTAAATAACCTGAAAAACATTATTATAATTTACTGGGTTTTTGTGACATGCGAAAGTGTTCTTAAGTGAAATTTACAAGGAAAGATCTTTTGTTAAAGGACTACATATGTTAGTAAAATTTATTTGAATATGTTTGATTTAGTAATGGTTACTAGTAAGTAATCTTTACTTAGAAATTTCCAAAGTAAAATTTACTTAGGATTTCGATGTGGAAATTATTGCCTAGGTTTTTTTAAGTAAGTAAATGGCACTCCTTTTTTTTTTTTTTTTTTTTTTTTTTTTTTCAGTGTAGATTTTTGGTACCATTGTGGCAATTTATTATTGGGCTCAGATTGGAGCTGGGAAAAAACTTGATATTCAAGGTGGGTAAAAGAGACGCTATTGGAAAAAATGTTTGGAAGCCTCTGAATACCTGTGGAATTAACTGTGATATGGAAATAAGTCTGTCAAGGAAAAAGAGTGGAAACACCAACATAAATCTTCACTGCCTCTTTCCTTTAGGTTCTTGTTGGAGAAGAAAAGTCCATCCACATGAAGGTCTACTGGACACTGCCCTGCTGTGGAGGAGGAGCAGTGCTGGTTGATGAACAGGAGAACCAGACCAAAACTGAACCCATCCAACCTTTCTAATGTGACCACAGGAAACTCACCAGCACCTCTGGCTTTGAATACACACTGTTTTGCTTCTTTCACATCAATAAAAGAAATCATTCTTTCAGATCAGCATGTTAATTATACTACCAGATAGTATAGAAAGGACGGAAAAGTTCAACATAATGCAAAACTACAAAAAAAAAACAAACATCAAATTTACTATTTAACATATCTACTGCATGCTTTTAAAATATATTAAATATATGATATCTTTGAGCTGTTCATTTTGCCAATGCTTATTTGTCGTTGATGGATTTTTCACAGATATTTCATGGTTCAGTTTCTTGAATTTCAGTGAAACGTCTGCTAAAGTTTTAACACAAACTAAAAAGAAATCATCTCCTGTGTAGGAGCTATTTGTCGGTTGTAGTTTTCTGATTAAAGTTAATTTACCTTTTTTGTTTACCAACTTAGTATTTTTTTGTGTATTGTTTATTTTTTGTTTATTTTTTGTTAGTTTAATATTTAGACTATATTTTTTGCTTTTTAAGGTTATTGTTTTCATCCATTGGTATTTTGCACCTTTTTGTTTAGTGTTTTCTCATTGGTTTAGACCGTGGGCACGTGGGTATAAATAGAGGAGCACAAAGTTAGACCAGCATGCACCTGGGTGGGCCTATGGTTCTTTATCAGACAGTCAGACAGGATGAGAAGGAAAGACAGCACAGAAGACCTTAGTTGTTGTTTTTCCTGCAAAATCTTGAAATAAACCACTTGAACTACATCTATGATATGGACATTGTATTTTGACTGTGTAAACCACAAACCCATGGTGCATCTAGTGGTTATTTGAGTTATGTTACAGTCTTAAGTTCAGTCACCTTTAAGTTGATTTAATTTTGATGACAAATAGCCGCTACATCCTAGAATAACTCAGTTAAGCCTTTCAGTTTGGGTGCTTCCACAAATGAGTCCAGTTTTCTGTTTTGTAAAAGCCTCAGTAGTGAAATAGAACAAAGTCCTATCACACATACCACATCATATATCATATGTTTTGGAGTTCTTGTACTATTTCTATTGTATAGAACTTTATACTTACTCTCTCTTCCTCTACTTCTTAGTCAGACATTGGACTTTTCAAAGTTCCTTTTCAGACTACAGTTGTTCATCCTGTTTCTGTCTCACGTATCTCCAAATGAACTGAACCTTAATGATGTATTCCAACCTGTGAGGGCTTATACCACCCAACATTTTACAAACAGTGTCATGAAAAGACACAGTTGTTGTTAAATATTGGAAGAGCTTTTCCAACTATTACAGTAGCATTACTACTTCCTTACTCACCAGTTTACACATTGAACACTAAATGTACAGTTTTCTAAATCTACAGTTTGTGGTAGATGCCTTAACAACACTTAAACTCTGCTCTTTAACCCTCCAGGGTGATCAAAGCGTGAGAAAAGATAAAAAGGTTTTTGTTTGAGATTAATACACCATGAAAACCTGCAGATATGATTAATAGATAGACACCTTTATATGTTCATAGACACACCTGCTTTACTCTTTCAACTTCGAAAACAGATGAGAGACCATGATTAGGAATTGCTTTGTAATAAATAGTATAGAGTTTTTTCAAATTGTATTCTACTATTTTTGTGTATTATTGGGTCCAATATGTTAAATAATGTAAAGTGCAAAGGAATGATCATATTATCAAGGTGAAACAGTGCTGAAAAATATATAACAAATGTGGTTAACATTTTTGATGTGTTATATAAAGGAAAACTCAAAAGTATGGACAGACCGCTAGGAGTTAAACACTGTCTTCCACTACGAACCACTAGATCAGTGAGGTCCAATCCACTGATGAAATGACATGCACAATTAAAGTAACCAAAGAAAACACAGGAGAAAAAGATGAAGTTTAAGCAGTTTATTAGAATTAGTATCAAAACAGACCAAATCAAATCAAATCAGACCAAATCCATTCAAATCAGACCAAATCAGATCAGATCAAATCAGACCAAATCAGATCAAATCAGACCAAATCAGATCAAATCAGATCAGATCAAATCAGACCAAATCAGATCAAATCAGACCAAATCAGATCAGATCAAATCAGACCAAATCAGACCGAATTAGACCAAATCAGACCAAATCAAACCAATTTGTTGTAAACTAGACTTTTGAGCTAATCTACAGAAACCCAACAGAATCCTCCAGGGGCAAAAACTTAGTGTGATAGTGGCCAGGAAAAACTTCCTTCTAACAAGGAAGAAAAGCTGGAGCAGACCTAAACTCCTGGAGGATGGTCATCTGCCTTGACCAGCTGGGGTGAAAGAAAGAAAGAAAGAAAGAAAGAAAGAAAGAAAGAAAGAATGAAGCAAAGAGAGAAAGAATGAAAGAAAGAAAGAGAGAAAGAATGAAAGAACCAAAGAATGAATGAGAGAACAAAAGAATGAATGAGAGAACGAAAGAAAGAAAGAGAAAGAGAGAAAGAAGGAAAGAACAAAAGAAAGAAAAAAACGAAAGAAAGAAGGAATGAGCGAACGAAGGAAAGAAAGAGAAAGAACGAGAGAAAGAATGAAAGAACGAAGGAAAGAAAGAAAGAACGAAAGTAAGAAGGAATGAGAGAAGAAGGAAAGAAAGAAAGAAAGAATGAAGCAAAGAGAGAAAGATTGAAAGAAAGACAGAGAGAAAGAATGAAAGAATGAATGAGAGAACGAAAGAATGAATGAGAGAACGAAAGAAAGAAAGAGAAAGAGAGAAAGAAGGAAAGAATGAAAGAAAGACAAAAACAAAAGAAAGAAGGAATGAGAGAACGAAGGAAAGAAAGAGAAAGAACGAGAGAAAGAACGAAAGAACGAAGGAAAGAAAGAAAAGAACGAAAGTAAGAAGGAATGAGAGAATGAAGGAAAGAAAGAAAGAAAAAAAGAAAGAAGAGTGAGAGAAGAGAGGTACAAAGGGGGGAGTGAGAGAGAGGAGAGGGGAAAAGAGAGAGAGAGAGGAGAGAGGGAGAGAGGGAGAGAGTGAAAGAAAGAGAGAGAGAGAAAGAGAGAGTGGAAGGAGAAGAGGGAGAATGAGAGAGGAGAGGTAAAGGTAGGACCACTGCTCTGCTCCATTCAACTGAGGGCATGTAGACCGCCGGAGGTGGAGGTAACCTCAGCGTGGATACAGAGGCCGGTCCAACCCCGCAGGGCCGGGAAGAAAGACAAGAAGAAAGAAAGAAAGAAAACAGATGGGAGAGAGAAGAAGGGAGGGGGCCTGGGAAGAAAGAGAAGAAAGAAAGAAAGAAAGAAGGAAAAGACAGGGCCCCCCGGGGTGGAGGCGAGGGGGTGGGGGGGGGTTGCTGCTCCATCCCGGAACTCAGGGCCTCCAGACAGTGGGGGCGTAAGGTAGGCTGCCAGGGTCTTCCGGACAGCCGGAGGAAGGGGGAAGGGGCCACCGGGGTCCTCGTACAGCAGAGGCGGCAGGCGGGGCCCCGGGGTCCTCGGGTTAGCCACAGGCCGCCAGTGTTCTTGGCACAGCCAGAGGCGGGAGGAGGGGGTCTGCTGAGGTCCTCCGGACAGCCGAAGGCGGAAGGCGGGGCCCACCGGGGTCCTCGGGACAGCCAGAGGCGGAAGGCGGGGTTCTGCCGGGGTCCTCGAGACAGCCGGAGGAGAGGGGCGGGGGGCTGCTGGGTTCCTCGGGACAGCCGGAGGAGGCGGGCGAGGGGCTGCCGGGGTCCTCCGAAAAGCCGGAGGCGGAAGGCAGGGGTCCGCTGGGGTCCTCCGGAAAGCCGAAGGAGGGGGGCGGGGGCCGCCGGGGTCCTCCGGACAGCTGGAGGCGGAAGGAGGGGGTCCACCGGGGTCCTCGGGACAGCCGGAAGCGGAAGGCGTGGGTCCGCCGGGGTCCTCGGGACAGCCGGCGGTAGGGGACGGGGGGCCGCCGGGGTCCTCCGGACAGCTGGAGGCGGAAGGCGGGGGTCCACCGGGGTCCTCGGGACAGCCGGAAGCGGAAGGCGTGGGTCCGCCGGGGTCCTCGGGACAGCCGGAGGTGTGGGGCGAGGGGCCGCCGGGGTCCTCCGGTAAGCTGGAGGCGGAAGGCGGGGGTCCGTTGGGGTCCTCCGGACAGCTGCAGGCGGGGGGCGGGGAGCCGCCGGGGTCCTACGGGAAGCTGGGGGCGAAAAGGGGGGGGTCCGCCGGGGTCCTCTGGACAGCCAGAGGAAGAAGGTGGGGGTCCGCCGCTCTGCTTCGGAGATACTGTTGGTACTTCTTGCTGGAGCGCAGGCACCGTAGGAAAGACCGAATTGGTCTTGGGATGCGGCTCTGCGCTGGACAGCTGGAGGCAGGGGTCTCCTCAGGAATGGGTGACAATGCCTGGGGCCAACGAAGCAGGGGCCGGGTCCAACCTCGCAGGGTCTGGAAAACACAGAAATCAAGTAAGCATTCAACCTTTTCAAACTTTTTCATGCAAATGATTCATTCTGATATTCAACTCCTGTCATTTGGATGTGCTTTGTTTCAGAACAGGGTGATGTGTTTGCTTTGAGCTGTTCAAAACACTCTCAATAATTCAGCTCATCCATATTTTTTATCTGTACTGTTGTACAGCTGCACAGTTATAGGAAATGGCTTTTGGAATAAAGAACGTATACACAAAAAATTTTATGTGGAACAACAGAACTTTCAGAGGCACATCGCACCGAGCCACAAGTCCACAAATCCAGCAAGAGACAAACACCAGGAACTACATTTCCTTCAGGAAATGTGGGCGTCGACTTTTATCTAAAACTTGTCAGACTATTTAATGAATCTCTATTTTTATCAGTTTTACTTTCTGTTGAGTATTATTTTGATGAATTCAGTGATTTTGGGTGATTTTTGCTTTGGTGTTTGTCTCGGTTTCATGTAAAATTAATTATTCTTTGACATATACCTCAGATTTTATTCAATATCAGTGTTATTTTGAGTTTTATTACAAAACATGACAAGGTGTACATCAGTTTTGCATCACTTTTACTCCTGCTTTAAGAGTTTTTGAAATAAATTGACTAGTTAACTTCAGTTTTTCTTAATATCAGTCTTAGTTTTAGCTCAAACTTGTCCGATTATTTAATAAATCTCTATTTCTTTATCAGTTTTACTGTTCTTTGAGTACTATTTAGGTAAAGTGAGTAATTTTGTATGCAGGTTGATGGGTATTTTTAGTAATTAGAGTAGCACACCTATAGTTTTAAATGACCATATGCAGTAGTCACTAAAACTAAAACGTACTAAAAAGTTACTAAACTTACTAAAAAGTTAATAAAATTACCCATCAGACCTGCATTTGGTTATTTAAAAGTATAGATGTGCTACTCTGATTACTAAAACTACCCATCAGACCTGAATATGGTCATTTAAAACTATAGGTGTGCTACTCTGATTACTTAAAATACCCATCAGACCTGCATTTGGATATTTAAAAGTATAGGCGTGCTACTCTGATTACTAAAACTACCCATCAGACCTGCATTTGGATATTTAAAAGTATAGGTGCGCTACTCTGATTACTACAACTACCCATCAGACCTGCATTTGGATATTTAAACGTATAGGTGCACTACTCTGATTACTGAAACTACCCATCAGACCTGCATTTGGTAATTCAAAAGTATAGATGCGCTACTCTGATTACTAAAACTACCCATCAGACCTGAATATGGTCATTTAAAACTATAGGTGTGCTACTCTGATTACTTAAACTACCCATCAGACCTGCATTTGGTTATTTGAAAGTATAGATAGGCTACTCTGATTACTTAAACTACCCATCAGACCTGCATTTGGTTCTTTGAAAGTATAGATGCGCTACTCTGATTACTAAAACTACCCATCAGACCTGAATATGGTTATTTAAAACTATAGGTGTGCTACTCTGATTACTTAAACTACCCATCAGACGTGCATTTGGTTATTTAAAAGTATAGGTGCGCTACTCTGATTACTAAAACTACCCATCAGACCTGCATATTGTTATTTAAAAGTATAGATGTGCTACTCTGATTACTAAAACTACCCATCAGACCTGCATTTGGTTATTTGAAAGTATAGATGGGCTACTCTGATTACTAAAACTACCCATCAGACCTGCATCTGGTTATTTGAAAGTATAGATGGGCTACTCTGATTACTAAAACTACCCATTAGACCTGATTATGGTCATTTAAAACTATAGGTGTGCTACTCTGATTACTTAAAATACCCATCAGACCTGCATTTGGTTATTTAAAAGTATAGGTGCGCTACTCTGATTACTAAAACTACCCATCAGACCTGAATATGGTCATTTAAAACTATAGGTGTGCTACTCTGATTACTTAAAATACCCATCAGACCTGCATTTGGTTATTTCAAAGTATAGATGGGCTACTCTGATTACTAAAACTACCCATCAGACCTGCATTTGGTTATTTGAAAGTATAGATGGGCTACTCTGATTACTAAAACTACCCATCAGATCTGATTATGGTCATTTAAAACTATAGGTGTGCTACTCTGATTACTTAAAATACCCATCAGACCTGCATTGGTTATTTAAAGTATAGGTGCGCTACTCTGATTACTAAAACTACCCATCAGACCTGCATATTGTATTTAAAAGTATAGATGTGCTACTCTGATTACTGAAACTACCATCAGACCTGAATATGGTCATTTAAAACTGTAGGTGTGCTACTCTGATTACTTAAAATACCCATCAGACCTGCATATTGTTATTTAAAAGTATAGGTGCGCTACTCTGATTACTAAAACTACCCATCAGACCTGCATTTGGTTATTTAAAAGTATAGGTGCGCTACTCTGATCTTCAAATTTACTGATTAAGTAGAGTAAACAAACAGATATTAGCATCTTTCTGCGTACGGGTTTTGGTAATCTGACACAGTATGACACACGTTTACATTAGTTTTCATGTTTTAATCCTGCTCTAAGTGTTATGTAGATGAAATGACTAGTATAAATGACTTTTTTCTTACCTTAGCCATGGGCGGCAAACTTCCTCCTGGTCGGGTCCGGGTCCGGGTCTGGGTCCTGGTTCGGGTCCGGGTCCTGGTTCTTCTACGGTGTCCGGTCCTTGTCCTGGTCCTGATCCTGGTCTGAAGTTTTGCGTCTCTGGCTCCTTCTTTCGGGTGGTTTTTAAAGTTTTTTTTTCTGTTAGCTTAGCGCACTATACTCCTACACTGCTACTACTAGGGCTAGCTGACATGGAAAAGGGAAGAATAATAACCGTCCACTTTACATATTCTGTCCAGTAACCTGGCAACGGGGATGCACGCGCATGTTTCAAGTGCTGGTTTTGTGTGTGCGTGCGTGTTTGGGGGGCGGGGGTCAACGGGGATGCAAGCCCATTTTTCAATTGCTGGTTTTGTGTGTATTGGGGCGGGTTGGTTTCCGTCCTACTTATAATACTATGAGGGTATGGGTCGGTGTAGACCTCATGCAGGGGTCACTGTAAACGTGTTCTTTTGTTGGAAGTTCCAAGAATAAGTCTGGATTCTTTTAGGTCTCATTTTTATACATTTATTGTTGACTTGCTCTGATCACTAACAACATATAACTCATATAACTCTGAGGTTTCACACCCCAAGTGGGGAAATGGACCCAGAACATGCCAATGCACATCACTTTTATAATCCTTGTAAACTGATCTTCAAACTACTAATAAAATACTAATACTGACTAACCTGTTATTCAATCCAAGAATTCAACCACCCAAATTAAAATATTTTAGTTCCCCCTTTTGACATGATTTTATCATGTCAATAACAAGATGAAATGTCTGTTTTTGTTATCCCCCTTTTATGTCCATCATCACTATAAACACCATATAATTAACTCTATTTATGCCATATGTGTAAGCTGAAATAATTCATAACATACGAAACAGCAATTCTTCATAACAGATAAATGGAATTTTTGAACAATTGTTATACATTAAAGAATATCACATCATCATATGAGCATATCATTCTTGATCAAGAGTCTATTTTACCCATTACACTAAAAATTTCAAACCTTTATCTATTATACTAAAATTCAAAACCATCTATACTCCACTGGTTCAGATTGCAGCAATAAACCACATAAATCCTATAATCTCATGTCTATACGTGTATATATAACTATGTATGAATATATCTTAGCTTTAGCAGAATATATGTATCTATAGAGAGGTGTAAAGTAAAAAGAAAAGAAAAAACAACACAAAACAATTGTCTTTATCAGTTGATGTCGGCCCTTGGATCTCCTGCTGTGATGATTGATGTTCTCCACAAGGACACCAGACCATTGTCCAGTTGTTTTAGTCGACAGGTGATGGATGCCAGAGTTCTCCGTTGGTTCCTCAAAGAGGGCAGTCAGATCTTCCAGGACACTGATAATGCTGTAGCAGATGTAGTGTTGTTTGAGATAACAGTGCAACAAAATCAACCATTTTCCACACACTACCGTTCTCAGCTGACAACATGTCCAAAGTCATATGATGTTTCCACGTCATCATGGACGTGGGGCTGCGCTGTTCTCTGATTCCTCTCACAGCATCCACAGTGTAGTTCACAAAGCCATGAAGTCCTTCTGCAACCCCCATGGAACTGTAATGGCATCAATGAATATCTGAGGGTCGAATGATATTCCTGGGATGGTAGTTGATCATCTTTTTGCAGTGCGGAAGAACATCCCATGACTTTCTCCTCCTTGCTCTTGAAGAGACCTGTAACATATGCGGCAGGAGACAACCGGAAACATTCCTGACCTTTAACCTCACTGACTGAAAGAGAGACCTGTGAGCACTCAATGAAAAGACCTTAGTAATAAAACTTCTCTGTACATTTAACAAGAGCATCTCTCAGTCCACACATCCCAGGGTGTCTGAATGGATGCCATGGCTGAGGTCTGTCCATGATCAGGTTTTCATAGGGACCTTTTACTGATTACCTGTATGAGTGATTTATCCTCTATAGTGACTGGGATCTGGTGCTGTCTTCACTGGGTTTGACATGACCCCCCTAATTGTTATCTATCTAAAGGGATCCCCTTTGTAGCCCAGAACTTCCCCACAGTCGCCAGGCGGACAAATCACCCAATTGTCACTGTGACTCTCACAGTGTGAGAGGTGAACCCAGGTCGTCCTTTCTGTAATTTTCAACAATCTGAAATGGACCCTTCTGCTCCAAACTGGTCCAGCTGTTCTCCTTCTCCCTTTAATCAGGACCCACAGTCCTGGTTTTACCACTGGGTCTGATTTCATCAGGTCTCCTGAAACAAAATTAACAAAAGAGACTTCTCTACTGGTTAGTACTTTATTCATATATTCTGCTAAAGTCAATCATCTCCTTCTCCACTCCCCTGTTTCTTATTCATTATAATATCACTCCCTCATCCCTACGGATCATGGATGATAAATACAATAATTTTCACTAATTGTTTATTTTTTGTTAAATATTTAGAATATATTTTTTGATTTTTATGGTTATTGTTTTCATTTTTTGGTATTTAGCACCTTTTTGTTTTGTGTTTTCTCATTGGTTTAGACCGTGGGTACCTGGGTATAAACAGGGAGCACAAAGATAGACCAGCATGCACCTGGGTGGGCCTATGTTTTTTTACCAGTCACAGACAGACATAGTCGCTCAGAAGATCAGACAGGATGAGCAGGAGACACATCGTAAAAGGCCTTAGTTGTTGAAGATCATTCAGTTCTGTCTATTGTCGCTGTGCAAGTCAGGAGCCACAGAACAAATGCATCTGTGCACACATACGCCTTTTTAGACCCAGGCAGGACGGGCACATTTTGCACAGAAAGCCTGTCAAGAAAATTAAATGTCGAAGGAAAGAAAGCAAATATTTTGCTAAGAACTATGGGACACAAAAACATTGTGAATACAGATATAAATTCTGGTCTTGAAGTTGCTGCTCTTGATAAAAATGACTTTATTGAGCTTCCAGATGTCATGATGTGGCATGTCGGTGCGCACCCGCTTGGTGATTAGTGAGTGGCACCGACAGAGCCTATAAGGCATAGTGGGTAGTCCACGCAGCCATTCAGTCTCAGGTGGGTTTCAGAGGAGCAGCGTGTACAGACCAGTGGTTGTTGGGGCTTTATTGCTCCTTTGCTCTGTACCTGATCTCCAGCCAGAGCTGTTCCAGTAACTACCGTGTGGCTACCACGCACCTCCTCCTTTGTTTGCTCTCCAGCCGGTGTGCGTGCGGCCGGCTTTGGGTCGCCGTGATTCCCTCTCCTGTAGGTCGCCTCGTTGTTAAGTTGATTTGAGCTGCATACCAGCGCTTACACCAAATTATTTCCGGGTCCTAGGCTGTTGCTGGGATTTAGCCGTGGTTTCCCCGTGGCGTCCCCCCTCTTCCTGCAGTCCGCACGTGCATGTGTTTTCGCCAACAGGTAAGGCGCACACACCCGACCCTGTATGGTTTCTGGTGTGGCTGATGATTAAAACCTTCATCTCCATCCAGGACCTGCAGCGTTGGCCTGGCTTATACCCGCTGCCTTTGTTTGGGAAGTGCCGTTGTTTTGCCCGTCTGTGAGTCTACGGGGGTCCCTGCACTGCATACCATCCTTTGGACCCCAGTCGTTACAACCGTGCATCAGGTGCGCGCGCACGCCGTTGCGCTACAGCCGGCGTGCGCATGTGAAAACGACATCAGAGGTTAATTAATTCCTTCTGCCCTTTTTTTTTTCTTATAGTTGGATTTATTTTGCATGTAGGGTGAGTGAACTCGCATGCGTGTTATTTGTTGCTGAATTGCTTTGTGTGATGTTACTGTCGTTGCTTTGCATGTTTCCTTATTTGCTTAGTTTTTCATATTTGCTGTGATTTATTTGCTTGCATTGTTTGTTGTTGCCTTGTTTGCTGTTATGTTGTTGTGTTGCCTATTGAATTATTATTCTCTGATTGTCATGTTTTAATAATTGAATTTTAATTTTGCTAAAATAAATAGGTCTATTTTTAAAAAAAGTGTTATTATAAAATAAAGTTTATTGTGTGTGATAAATCACATCCTCTGACTTACTTTGTCTTCACCTACGCGACCATTTGGTAAATTGAGATAGGTCCCGGGGCCTTTTCCCCAGGTGGCGTTGTCAAATTTTTTTTGTGTTGATGAAAAAGAAGTTCTACCTTCCACCCCCCCCACACACACACGCTACAATGACACAAAAGACTATGCCTGTTTCAAAGAGTACTGTTCCACAACAAGAAGATATTGTGAAGTGGCCATACCTTCAAAATGTTAAGCTCCACGACATTGATGCTGAGGTTGAATTACTTATTGGCACAGATGCAGCCAAAGTGATGGAGCCATGGGAGCTGATCAACAGCCAGGATGAGGGGCCCTATGCTGTTCGGACCAGAGTTGGATGGGTCGTTAACGGTCCACTACATGGTGAAAACAAGAGTAAGATTGGCTGCTCTGTTGTCACTGCCAACAGGATTTCTGTGGAACACCTAGAACACATGCTGGTACAACAATACAATCATGATTTCAATGAAAAAACATCACAGGAGCAAATGGAAATGTCCAGAGAAGACATCAAGTTTATGAATATAATGGACAATACTGCAGTATTAAGTGATGGACATTACTGTATAGACTTACCTTTTAAAGAGCAAAATCCCATCCTGCCACAAAACCGCTGTGTGGCAGAACAGCGCCTCCAGAGTCTGAAGAAGAAGTTTGATAATAACAGCTTATTCAAACAAGATTACATCACATTTCTTGAGGACATGAACTGCAATGGATATGCTGAACTTGTGCCAAATGACCAGATGATGAACAGTAAGGGAAGGGTATGGTATATTCCCCATCATGGTGTTTACCATCCCACGTAAAAAAAACAGTTGTTTTTGATTGTCCTGCAACATACAAGGGCACCTCCCTCAACTGCCAGCTCTCACAAGGACCAGACCTGACCAACTCTGTTGTGGGAGTTCTTCTTCACTTCAGATAAGAGCCTATTGCAGTCATGGCAAGCTACAAGCTACGTTTCACCAGGTCCCTGTTCCAGAATATCACAGGAACTTTCTACGCTTCCTCTGGTAGTCTGAAGGTGACACCACACAGACTCCAAAAGAATATCATATGAAAGTACATCTGTTTGGAGCTGTTTCTTCACCAACCTGGGCAAACTATGCTTTAAGGAGAACAGCCGAAGAAAATGCTCTACAGTTTCCAGCTGAAGTCATCAGTACTATCATGCACAATTTTTGTGGATGATTGCCTTAAATCTCTCCCCACTGAAGAGGATGCAAAAAAAAATGGTCAAGGATTTGACAGCCCTCTGCAGTAAAGGTGGCTTTCATCTTTCAACGTGGCTCAGTAACAGCCGTGCAGTGCTGCATACTATTCCAGACAATAAAAAAGCAAAGGAAATACTGGAGATGGATTTGGATGGAGATGAGCTTCCAATGGAGAGAGCATTAGGACTTCAGTGGTGCACTGAAAATGACACGTTCAAGTTCAAAACATCTCTACATGAACGGCCACATACGAAAAGAGGAATACTGTCAGTAGTGAGCTCACTGTATGATCCTCTAGGATTTCTTGCCCCATTCACAATCACTGCCAAGCTGCTACTTCAGGAGCTCTGTAGAAAAAATCTGGGCTGGGATGATGATGGTGGGATGATGTTCACCCAAAACTCCAAACAATGGTCTGGCTGGCTGGAAGACCTGAAGAGAATGACAGAGTTTAAAGTGGATCAGTGTGTTAAGCCCAAAACCTTCTGTCTTGCTGCAGCACAGCTTCACTTCTCTGATGCCAGCCAAGTGGGATACGGCATCATTTTTGTTGCAGCCAGCAGAGAGCTAAAAGAAAGTCTGAGTGCTTTAAACCAGGACAAAATCCAAAGAACTTTGGCTCAAGATGGCATAAACTGGCATTTTAACACGCCTGCAGCCTCACATCAAGGAGGTGTTTGGGAGCGCTTGATTCGTTCAGTGACAAGTGTTCTCACCTCAATCCTTAAGCAGCAGGTTGTGGATGATGAAACACTGCAGACCATCTTTGGCGAAGCTGAAGCCATCTTAAATGACAGACCGATCACCACAGTCTCTGATGATCCAGATGATTTGGAAGCCATCACACCAAACCACATCTTGACCTTAAAGGGCAAACCTGTCATACCACCTGGATTGTTTGAAAAACAGGATTTGTACCTGAGGAAAATATGGAGACAAGTAAAATACATGGCTGAATTATTCTGCAAAAGATGAATTTCTGAATACTTGCCACTTATGCAGGAAAGACAAAGGTGGATGAGGCTAAGAAGAAACCTAAGTCCAGGACATGTTGTCCTGATTGCAGATGCCACTGCGCCCAGAGGATGCTGGCAGATGGGCAGAATTCTGTCTGTAAACACTGATGCCAGAGGCCTGGTTCGCTCTGTGCAACTGAAGACCAAAACCAGTGTGTTGGAGAGACCAGTGACCAAGCTTTGCCTGCTGCTGGAGGCAGCTGTGGACTAAAACCTCTATCTGCACTACCTCTTATTCCTCTATCTACCTCTCTGTCTTTGTTCTTGTTTTTTCAGGTCCAGAAAGAAGATGAAGAAACACTCATCGCAGATATTGTTAGAATAGCTCCATTTAGTTTATGAGTGTAATTGTGACTAAGTGCACAATTAGGGGCCAGAGTGTAGGAGCTATTTGTCGGTTTAGTTTTTTGTTTAAAGTTCATTTACCTTTTTTGTTTACTAACTTAGTATTGTTTTGCTAATTGTTTAACTTTTGTTTATTTTTTGTTTGTTTAATATTTAGAATATATGTTTTTTTCATTTTTATGGTTATTGTTACCTCCGCCAAGGAGGTTATGTTTTTGCCAGGGTTTGTTTGTTTGTTTGTTTGTTTGTCTGTCTGTTTGTCTGTCCCTTAGTGTGCAACATAACTCAAAAAGTTATGGACAGATTTTGATGAAATTTTCAGGGTTTGTTGGAAATGGGATAAGGAAGAAATGATTAACTTTTGGGGGTGATCGGGGGTGGGGGGGCCCACTGATCAGCCTTGGCGGAGGTCTGCGCTCTCCAAGTGCTTCTAGTTTGAGTTATGTTACAGTCTTAAGTTCAGTCACCTTTAAGTTGATTTAATTTTGATGACAAATAGCCGCTACACTGTCAATCAAACTTTAGCGCTGGTTTGCTGTCTGACACTGGAGAGGGGCGGGAGGAGGAGCAGGATGAACCAGATGTCAGACAGGAAGTGGGTTTAGCCCCAAAACGATGTGGGCGGAGTTTAGTCAGGAGTTATTTTCACCAACAATGAGACACCAACTTCTGTTTGACTAATGTGAAAGACAAGTGTGTGTGTTTGTGTGTGTGTGTGTGTGTGTGTGTGTGTGTGTGTGTGTGTGTGTGTGTGGTGTGTGTGTGTGATCTGTGGGCGGAGTCTGGCAGTCGGTAAAAGATACAATGTGGAGTGGAATTTCACCAAAGTTCACAGCAACTTTTTTGGAGATTCTCCGATGGGAATCAGCCACTGTAAAGAGAAGGTAAAAGAGCTGAAAACTAAAGTCCAAAAACAACTGTCCATGTTCACTAAACTGACCAAGACCAGCGTTTCAACAGAGGCATCATTAAAGTGGTTCACATCCTGGACAAGCGCAAACATATGTGCGCATGCGCTCATACAGCTGCAGTCGGACCTGAACAGGTGCCTCTGGGTTGTACTCCAGTGGGATGACTCAGTAGAAGTGACAGGGGGGTGCTGGGTTTATGTACACAAAGTTCTGTTTTTAATTGATACGTTTTGACAGCGTATGTGAACTTACTCCTTATTTTTCTTGTTTAAAGCAGCGTTTGTTTTTTAGCACCGCTGTTTTACATTCACATACTCCCAAACTGAAATCAACTTAAAATAGGGGAGGGCAAGTTAAGGCGTTATTACCACATTAACGCAATCATTAAATAACACCGACAATATTTTAAATCTCACATTAATGCCGTTTTATTCTAACTCCTATTCTTCTGCCCCTGCTTGTGTGTGTAGCGATTAGCTCGGCAGATAAACAACAGGTTTCTCAAGAAAAGCCAGACGCCCAAAACTTCTCTCCAAATCTTTTACTTGAGACTCACTGTAAAACTGCAACATACATAAAAAAATATGTCTCAGCTGTGTTCATTGCCTTGGTACATTTACATGGCATTATACATTAAATTGAATGAAAAAAAGACCGCTAGCTCGATGCTAGCTTAAATGGGAAAATCCACAGACACGCTAACGATTAGCATTTACAGATTAATTTAAGATTTACAACGTCTTTTTATCCAGCAACAAAAGTTCACATCAGAGATATTTTATACTATTCATTCTTACAACAACTGAACATAAAATACTCACAGGTAAACGTTTTTCGGGCCATCCAAAGAGAGTGCAAGAAACGTGGGTTAGTTTCTTCTTCTTCTGTCTGAACTGGCTACGGGAACACCGCAAGGACAAAACATACGTTAGTGCAATTTATTCCGACCACTAGAGGACCCCCTTTGTTTGCTTTTAACAACTGAACATCTCATATTATTCAGCTTATTAGTATTAGTACTTATTAGTGGGCTTTAGACCAGTGACGTGCAGTGGGGTTCATCGCTGGGGAGGCACTGACTCTTTCAGAGCCAGATCTACAAATATATGGTGGCCTGAGAAACTGGAATAGAGAGAGTGAGCAAACGGAATGGCCTGGGTATATGGGCTCTGCATCAAGTCAGCATAGGTAGACTGGCAGGAACTCAACAGGAAACCCTCAAAAAGAGCCATTTCAAACTAAAAATAAAAAAAAGTTTATGGTCTTACCTCTATTTGTACATGAAATGTAATCCTCCATTTTTGATGAGGTGAATTAAAGTGTATAAAAAAGAACGAAGAAGATTAGAAGCGCATGAATCTGTGGACTCACAGGCGCCATATATCATGAGGCAGGGGTACTGTTTGCCTTCCCTAGTAACTTTTCCACTGCGGTTTTATGATTAATCTGCGAGCCTAAACACATTACAGAAATACATGCCATACGTTATGCAGATTATGGAAGTACAGAGCATATAATCAGAGTGTTTGAAAGCATTTTAACTGCGATATACAGAGGCACAGACAGCGGCACAATATTTTCATCAGGTACCAGCAGAGTTCATGAGGGGAGTAGACAGTTCTCCAGGAGGCAAAGCACAGCGCTGCCTCTCCTCCCTGTATTTGAATGAAGCATGCGGAAATTCTGCTATTCTAATTGAAAAAAAAAAAAAAAATAATAATAATAATAATAATAATAATAATAATAATAACAATATTGGATTCGAACAGAAAAGGAGTTTATAGGACATACCAGCTGACCACTATCAACATTTATTATATTTTATAGTCAAGTTTTTTTTTTTTTTCAAGATTGAAAAGGGAGGCTCTGCCTCCCCTGCCTCCTCTGACTGCACGTCACTGCTTTAGACTCATGTCAGTCACTCACAACCAGAAATAAACTGGTGGGGAAATAAACATGGAGAAAAGTATTGGTCTTTTACATGGACATTTTCATTTTAAATGTCTTCAGATGGTGGGGTTGAGAAGGACAAAGTTGTTTGTAAGCACTGCAATGTGGAATTATTTATTTATTTTTTATCACTGGAGTACTTTGAGTCTGAAATATCACTTAAAGGCAATATACACTGTTGATGCCAGCAAACAGCCCCCCCCCCTCCATAACTATGCGATCAGTCGTGATTAATTGCAGATATCCATGTGATTAATTGTAATTAAAAATTTTAATCGCTGCCCAGCACTACTAAAAACATATACATGATGATAATCTGAGGGTCCAAAATGACATGACAGACTCTGGTGAAAGTGAAAGAGGGATAAGGGTTTTTAAATTTCTGGTTAAATAATGTTTTGGACCAAAACATAAGAGAAAATGAATCCTCATGGTGCACTGCACTTCTGCATTTGACAGCAAAACATCTACTGGCTTTGACCGTAATTGTAAAATAACTCGCCTTTTTATGAGTTGGAATGACACTGTATCTGTTAATAGTTATAGCTTTGAACGAGTATATGTTTTGTCATGGCAGCAATTACCACACTGCAGGATTGTGTAAAAATTGTACTTTGTGAAGTGTTAGATTGAACTGTTGAAAGTTACCTTTAAAATACTAAAATAATATGTAATCATTCCTATGAAAAGCAGTACCAGTCTAAAGTGTGGGTACCCTTTCCCATTCAATACTTCATATATTAATAAGTCAAATGTAATGTAATGTAATAAAAAAACAAACAAACTTGTAATTGTTTTCCAAGTACATTCGGAAGCACTGATATTTTCGCCTCTGCCATGAGGGTATGTTTATAAAAGGTACTGTTTAAAAAATCTGTTATTTTGTGTTTCATTTCATGATTTGTTGAAGCCCTCAATTAAGAACATTTTATTGAGTAAAAAGTAGACATATTAAGAATGGAATATAATCACATTTTAAAGAGGTAAAAACAGTAAATACTTTGTTAATTTTATTTTAAATAATTCTTGAAATAAAGTAAATAAAAGTTCGGTAAATAAACTGAAAAACATTATTATAATTTACTGGGGTTTTGTGACATGCGGAGGTGTTCTTAAGTGAAATTTACTAGGAAGGATCTTTTGTTAAAGGACTACATATGCTAGTAAAATTTATTTGAATATGTTTGATTTAGTAATGGTTACTAGTAAGTAATCTTTACTTAGAAATTTCCAAAGTAAAATTTACTTAGGATTTCGATGTGGAAAATATTGCCTAGGTTTTTTTAAGTAAGTAAAATGGCACTCCATTTTTTTTTTTTTTTTTTTTTTTCAGTGTAGATTTTTGGTACCATTGTGGCAATTTATTATCGGGCTCAGATTGGAGCTGGAAAAAAACTTGATATTCAAGGTGGGTAAAAGAGACACTATTGGAAAAAATGTTTGGAAGCCTCTGAATACCTGTGGAATTAACTGTGATATGGAAATAAGTCTGTTTAAGGAAAAAGAGTGGAAACACCAACATAAATCTTCACTGCCTCTTTCCTTTAGGTTCTTGTTGGAGAAGAAAAGTCCATCCACATGAAGGTCTACTGGACACTGCCCTGCTGTGGAGGAGGAGCAGTGCTGGTTGATGAACAGGAGAACCAGACCAAAACTGAACCCATCCAACCTTTCTAATGTGACCACAGGAAACTCACCAGCACCTCTGGCTTTGAATACACTCTGTTTTGCTTCTTTCACATCAATAAAAGAAATCATTCTTTCAGATCAACATGTTAATTATACTACCAGACAGTATAGAAAGGACGGAAAAGTTCAACATAATGCAAAACTACAAAAAAAACAAAACATCAAATTTACTATTTAACATATCTACTGCATGCTTTTAAAATATATTAAATATATGACATCTTTGAGCTGCTCATTTTGCCAATGCTTATTTGTCATTGATGGATTTTTCACAGATATTTCATGGTTCAGTTTCTTGAATTTCAGTGAAACGTCTGCTAAAGTTTTAACACAAACTAAAAAGAAATCATCTCCTGTGTAGGAGCTATTTGTCGGTTTAGTTTTCTGATTAAAGTTAATTTACCTTTTTTGTTTACTAACTTAGTATTTTTTTGTGTATTGTTTATTTTTTGTTAGTTTAATATTTAGACTATATTTTTTGCTTTTTAAGGTTATTGTTTTCATCCTTTGGTATTTTGCACCTTTTTGTTTAATGTTTTCTTATTGGTTTAGACCGTGGGCACGTGGGTATAAATAGGGAGCACAAAGTTAGACCAGCATGCACCTGGGTGGGCCTATCGTTCTTTATGAGATAGTCAGACAGGATGAGAAGGAAAGACAGCACAGAAGACCTTAGTTGTTGTTTTTCCTGCAAAATCTTGAAAATAAACCACTTGAACTACATCTATGATATGGACATTGTATTTTTGACTGCGTAAACCACAAACCCATGGTGCATCTAGTGGTTATTTGAGTTATGTTACAGTCTTAAGTTCAGTCACCTTTAAGTTGATTTAATTTTGATGACAAATAGCCGCTACATCCTGGAATAACTCAGTTAAGCCTTTCAGTTTGGGTGCTTCCACAAATGAGTCCAGTTTTCTGTTTTGTAAAAGCCTCAGTAGTGAAATAGAACAAAGTCCTATCACACATACCACATCATATATCATATGTTTTGGAGTTCTTGGACTATTTCTATTGTATAGAACTTTATACTTACTCTCTCTTCATCTACTTCTTAGTCAGACATTGGACTTTTCAAAGTTCCTTTTCAGACCACAGTTGTTCATCCTGTTTCTGTCTCACGTATCTCCAAATGAACTAAACCTTAATGATGTATTCCAACCTGTGAGGGCTTATACCACCCAACATTTTACAAACAGTGTCATGAAAAGACACAGTTGTTGTTAAATATTGGAAGAGCTTTTCCAACTATTACAGTAGCATTAACTACTTCCTTACTCACCAGTTTACACTTGAACACTAAATGTACAGTTTCTAAATCTAGTTTGTGGTAGACGCCTTAACAAACACTTAAACTCTGCTCTTTAACCCTCCAGGGTGATCAAAGCGTGAGAAAAGAAAAAAGGTTTTTGTTTGAGATTAATACACCATGAAAACCTGCAGATATGATTAATAGATAGACACCTTTATATGTTCATAGACACACCTGCTTTACTCTTTCAACTTCGAAAACAGATGAGAGACCATGATTAGGAATTTCTTTGTAATAAATAGTATAGAGTTTTTTCCAAATTGTATCCTACTATTTTTGTGTATTATTGGGTCCAATATGTTAAATAAGGTAAAGTGCAAAGGAATGATCATATCATCAAGGTGAAACAGTGCTGAAAAATATATAACAAATGTGGTTAACATTTTTGATGTGTTACATCCAGGCAAACTCAAAAGTATGGAAAGAACCGCTAGGAGTTAAACACTGTCTTCCACTACGAACCACTAGATCAGTGAGGTCCAATCCACTCATGAAATGACATGCACAATTAAAGTAACCAAACAAAACACAGGAGAAAAAGATGAAGTTTAAGCAGTTTATTGGAATTAGTATCAAAACAGACCAAATCAAATCAGACCAAATCAATTCAAATCAGACCAAATCAGATCAGATCAAATCAGACCAAATCAAATCAAATCAGACCAAATCAGATCAAATCTGACCAAATCAGATCAGATCAAATAAGATCAAATCAGACCGAATTAGACCAAATCAGACCAAATCAAACCAATTTGTTGTAAACTAGACTTTTGAGCTAATCTACAGAAACCCAACAGAATCCTCCAGGAGCAAAAACTTAGTGTGATAGTGGCCAGGAAAAACTTCCTTCTAACAAGGAAGAAAAGCTGGAGCAGACCTAAACTCCTGGAGGATGGTCATCTGCCTTGACCAGCTGGGGTGAAAGAAAGAAAGAAAGAAAGAAAGAAAGAAAGAAAGAAAGAAAGAAAGAATGAAGCAAAGAGAGAAAGAATGAAAGAATGAAAGAATGAATGAGAGAACAAAAGAAAGAAAAAGAAAGAGAGAAAGATGGAAAGAACGAAAGAAAGAAAAAAACGAAAGAAAGAAGGAATGAGAGAACGAAGGAAAGAAAGAAAGAACGAGAGAGAATGAAAGAATGAACGAAAGAAAGAAAAGAACGAAAGTAAGAAGGAATGAGAGAATGAAGGAAAGAAAGAGAAAGAAAGACAGGAAGAAAGAAAGAAAGAAAGATGGAGTGAGAGAGAAGAGAGATAGAAAGGGGGGAGTGAGAGAGAGGAGAGGGGAAAAGAGAGAGAGAGAGGAGAGAGGGAGAGAGTGAAAGAAAGAGAGAGAGGAGAGGGAGAAAGAGAGAGAGAAGAGAGAGAGTGAGGAAAGGGAGAAAGAGGGGAGAATGAGAGAGGAGAGGTAAAAGGTAGGGGACCACTGCTCTGCTCCATTCAACTGAGGGCATGTAGACCGCTGGAGGTGGAGGTAACCTCAGCGATGGATGACAGAGGCCGGGTCCAACCCCGCAGGGGCCAGGAAGAAAGACAAAGAAAGAAAGAAAGAAAGGACAGATGGAGTGAGAGAGAAGAGAGGGAGGGTGGCAGGGAAGAAAGATAAAGAAAGAAAGAAAGAAAGAAAGGAAAAAGACGGAGGGCCACCCAGGGGTGGAGGGCGGGGGGGGGGGGGGGTGCTGCTCCAGCCCAGGAACTCAGGGCCTCCAGACAGTGGGAGGCAGAAGGCGGGGGGTTGCCGGGGTCTTCCAGACAGCCGGAGGTAAGGGGGAGGGGGCCACCGGGGTCCTCGGGACAGCCAGAGGCGGAAGGTGGGGGGCCGCCAGGGTCCTTGGGTTAGCCACAGGCCGAAGGCGGGGGGCCGCCAGTGTCCTTGGCACAGCCAGAGGCGGAAGGAGGGGGTCTGCCGAGTTCCTCCGGACAGCCGAAGGCGGTAGGCGGGGGGCCGCCGGGGTCCTCGGGACAGCCAGAGGCGGAAGGCGGGGTTCTGCCGGGGTCCTCGGGACAGCTGGAGGAGTGGGGCGGGGGGCTGCCGGGTTCCTCGGGACAGCCGGAGGAGGGGGGCGAGGGGCTGCCGGGGTCCTCCGAAAAGCCGGAGGCGGAAGGCAGGGGTCCGCTGGGGTCCTCCGGACAGCTGAAGGCGGGGGGCGGGGGGCCGCCGGGGTCCTCCGGACAGCTGGAGGCAGAAGGCGGGGGTCCACCGGGGTCCTCGGGACAGCCGGAAGCGGAAGGCGTGGGTCCGCCGGGGTCCTTGGGACAGCCGGAGGGGTGGGACGGGGGGCCGCCGGGGTCCTTGGGGCAGCCGGAGGTGTGGGACGGGGGGCCGCCGGGGTCCTCCGGTAAGCCGGAGGCGGAAGGCGGGGGTCCGTTGGGGTCCTCCGGACAGCCGCAGGCGGGGGGTGGGGAGCCGCCGGGGTCTTCTGGGAAGCTGGGGGCGAAAAGGGGGGGTCCGCCGGGGTCCTCTGGACAGCCAGAGGCAGAAGGTGGGGGTCCGCCGCTCTGCTTCGGAGATACTGCTGGTACTTCTTGCTGGAGCGCAGGCACCGTAGGAAAGACCGAATTGGTCTTGGGATGCGGCTCTGCGCTGGACAGCTGGAGGCAGGGGTCTCCTCAGGAATGGGTGACAATGCCTGGGGCCAACGAAGCAGGGGCCGGGTCCAACCTCGCAGGGTCTGGAAAACACAGAAATCAAGTAAGCATTCAACCTTTTCAAACTTTTTCATGCAAATGATTCATTCTGATATTCAACTCCTGTCATTTGGATGTGCTTTGTTTCAGAACAGGGTGATGTGTTTGCTTTGAGCTGTTCAAAACACTCTCAATAATTCAGCTCATCCATATTTTTTATCTGTACTGTTGTACTGCTGCACAGTTATAGGAAATGGCTTTTGGAATAAAGAACGTATACACAAAAAATTTTATGTGGAACAACAGAACTTTCAGAGGCACATCGCACTGAGCCACAAGTCCACAAATCCAGCAAGAGACAAACACCAGGAACTACATTTCCTTCAGGAAATGTGGGCGTCGACTTTTATCTAAAACTTGTCAGACTATTTAATGAATCTCTATTTTTATCAGTTTTACTTTCTGTTGAGTATTATTTTGATAAATTCAGTGATTTTGGGTGATTTTTGCTTTGGTGTTTCTCTCAGTTTCATGTAAAATTAATTATTCTTTGACATATACCTCAGATTTCATTCAATATCAGTCTTATTTTGAGTTTTATTACATAACATGACAAGGTGTACATCAGTTTTGCATCACTTTACTCCTGCTTTAAGAGTTTTTTAAATAAATTGACTAATTAACTTCAGTTTTTCTTAATATCAGTCTTAGTTTTAGCTCAAACTTGTCCGATTATTTAATAAATCTCTGTTTTTGTTATCAGTTTTACTTTTCATTTGAGTACTATTTAGGTGAAGTGAGTAATTTTGTATGCAGGTTGATGGGTATTTTTAGTAATTAGAGTAGCACACCTATAGTTTTAAATGACCATATGCAGTAGTCACTAAAACGAAAACGTACAAAAAAGTTACTAAACTTACTAAAAAGTTACTAAAACTACCCATTAGACCTGCATTTGGTTATTTAAAAGTATAGATGTGCTACTCTGATTACTAAAACTACCCATCAGACCTGAATATGGTCATTTAAAACTATAGGTGTGCTACTCTGATTACTTAAAATACCCATCCGACCTGCATATTGTTATTTAAAAGTATAGGTGTGCTACTCTGATTACTAAAACTACCCATCAGACCTGCATTTGGTTATTTAAAAGTATAGGTGCGCTACTCTGATTACTACAACTACCCATCAGACCTGCATTTGGTTATTTAAAAGTACAGATGTGCTACTCTGCTGACTAAAACTAACCATCAGACCTGAATATGGTCATTTAAAACTATAGGTGTGCTACTCTGATTACTTAAAATACCCATCTGACCTGCATATCGTTATATAAAAGTATAGGTGTGCTACTCTGATTACTAAAACTACCCATCAGACCTGCATTTGGTTATTTAAAAGTATAGGTGTGCTACTCTGATTACTAAAACTACCCATCAGACCTGCATTTGGTTATTTAAAAGTATAGGTGCGCTACTCTGATTACTACAACTACCCATCAGACCTGCATTTGGTTATTTAAAAGTACAGATGTGCTACTCTGCTGACTAAAACTACCCATAAGACCTGCATTTGGATATTTAAAAGTATAGGTGTGCTACTCTGATTACTAAAACTACCCATCAGACCTGCATTTGGATATTTAAAAGTATAGGTGCGCTACTCTGATTACTAAAACTACCCATCAAAACTGCATTTGGTTATTTAAAAGTATAGATGTTTTTCTCTGATTACTAAAACTACCCATCAGACCTGAATATGGTAATTTAAAACTATAGGTGTGCTACTCTGATTACTTAAAATACCCATCAGACCTGCATATTGTTATTTAAAAGTAGAGGTGTGCTACTCTGATTACTAAAACTACCCATCAGACCTGCATTTGGTTTTTTAAAAGTATAGGTGCGCTACTCTGATTACTAAAACTACCCATCAGACCTGATTATGGTCATTTAAAACTATAGGTATGCTACTCTGATTACTTAAAATACCCATCAGACCTGCATTTGGTTATTTAAAAGTATAGGTGCGCTACTCTGATTACTAAAACTACCAATCAGACCTGCATTTGGATATTTAAAAGTATTGGTGCGCTACTCTGATTACTAAAACTACCCATCAGACCTGCATTTGGTTATTTAAAAGTATAGGTGTGCTACTCTGATTACTTAAAATATCCATCAGACCTGATTTTGGTCATTTAAAACTATCGGTGTGCTACTCTGATTACTTAAAATACCCATCAGACCTGCATTTGGTTATTTAAAAGTATAGGTGCGCTGCTCTGATTACTAAAACTACCTATCAGACCTGCATTTGGTTATTTAAAAGTATAAATGTGCTACTCTGATTACTAAAACTACCCATCAGACCTGAATATGGTCATTTAAAACTATAGGTGTGCTACTCTGATTACTTAAAATACCCATTAGACCTGCATATTGTTATTTAAAAGTATAGGTGCGCTACTCTGATTACTAAAACTACCCATCAGACCTGCATATTGTTATTTAAAAGTATAGGTGTGCTACTCTGATCTTCAAATTTACTGATTAAGTAGAGTAAACAAACAGATATTAGCATCTTTTCTGCGTACGGGTTTGGTAATATTATACAGTATGACACAGGTTTACATTAATTTTTCATGTTTTAATCCTGCTCTAAGTGTTATGTAGATGAAATGACTAGTATAAAATGACTTTTTTTCTTACCTTAGCCATGGCGGCAAACTTCCTCCCGGTCGGTCCGGGTCCGGGTCCTGGTTCGGGTCCGGGTCCTGGTTCTTCTACGGTGTCCGGTCCTTATCCTGGTCCTGATCCTGGTCTTGAAGTTTTGCGTCTCTGGCTCCTTCTTTCTGTGGTTTTTAAAGTTTTTTTTCTGTTAGCTTAGCGCACTATACTCCTACACTGCTACTACTAGGGCTAGCTGACATGGAAAAGGGAAGAATAATAACCGTCCACTTTACATATTCTGTCCGGTAACCTGGCAACGGTGATGCACGCGCATGTTTCAAGTGCTGGTTTTGTGTGTGCATGCGTGTCTTGGGGGGGGGGGGGGGGGGCGGACAGGCAACGGTGACGTAAGCGCATTTTTCAATTGCTGATTGTTGTGTGTTGGGTCGGGTTGGTTTCCGTCCTACTTATAATACTATGAGGGTATGGGTCGGTGTAGACTCCATGCAGGGATCACTGTAAACGTGTTCTTTTGTTGGAAGTTCCAAGAATAAGTCCGGATTCTTTTAGGTCTCATTTTTATACATTTATTGTTGACTTGCTCTGATCACTAACAACATATAACTCATATAACTCTGAGGTTTCACACCCCAAGTGGGGAAATGGACCCAGAACATGCCAATGCACATCACTTTTATAATCCTTGTAAACTGATCTTCAAACTACTAATAAAATACTAATACTGACTAACCTGTTATTCAATCCAAGAATTCAACCACCCAAATTAAAATATTTTAGTTCCCCCTTTTGACATGATTTTATCATGTCAATAACAAGATGAAATGTCTGTTTTGTTATCCCTTTTATGGCTATCATCAATATAACCATAAAATTACCTCTATTTATGCCATATGTGTAAGCTGAAATAATTCATAACATATGAAACAGCAATTCTTCATAACACAGATCAATGGAATTTTTGAACAATTATTATACATTTAAAAATATCACATCATAATATGAGCATATCATTCTTGATCAAGAGTCTATTTTTTCCATTACACTAAAAATTTCAAACCTTTATCTATTATACTAAAATTCAAAACCATCTATACTGGTTCATATTTCAGCAATCAACCACATAAATCCTATAATCTCATGTCTATACGTGTATATATAACTATGTATGAATATATCTTAGCTTTAGCAGAATATATGCATCTATAGAGAGGTGTAAAGTAAAAAGAAAAGAAAAAACAACACAAAACAATAGTCTTTATTAGTTGATGTCAGCCCTTGGATCTCCTGCTGTGATGATTGATGCATCTCTCAGTCCACACATCCCAGGGTGTCTGAATGGATGCCATGGCTGAGGTCTGTCCATGATCAGGTTTTCATAGGGACCTTTTACTGATTACCTGAATGAGTGATTTATCCTCTATAGTGACTGGGATCTGGTGCTTTCTTCACTGGGTTTCAGATGACCCCCCTAATTGTTATCTATCTAAAGGGATCCCCTTTGTAGCCCAGAACTTCCCCACAGTCGCCAGGTGGACAAATCACCCAATTGTCAGTGTGACTCTCACAGTGTGAGAGGTAAACCCAGGTCGTCCTTTCTGTAATTTTCAACAATCTGAAATGGACCCTTCTGCTCCAAACTGGTCCAGCTGTTCTCCTTCTCCCTTTAATGAGGACCCACAGTCCTGGTTTTACCACTGGGTCTGATTTCACCAGGTCTCCTGAAACAAAATTAACAAAAGAGACTTCTCTACTGGTTAGTACTTTATTCATATATTCTGCTAAAGTCAATCATCTCCTTCTCCACTCCCCTGTTTCTTATTCATTATAATATCACTCCCTCATCCCTACGGATCATGGATGAAAAATACAATAATTTTCACTAACTGTTTATTTTTTGTTTAATATTTAGAATATATTTTTTGATTTTTATGGTTATTGTTTTCATTCTTTGGTATTTAGCACCTTTTTGTTTTGTGTTTTCTCATTGGTTTAGACCGTGGGTACCTGGGTATAAATAGGGAGCACAAAGATAGACCAGCATGCACCTGGGTGGGCCTATGTTTTTTTTTACCAGTCACAGACAGACATAGTCACTCGGAAGATCAGACAGGATGAGCAGGAGACACATCGTAAAAGGCCTTAGTTGTTGAAGATCATTCAGTTCTGTCTATTGTCGCTGTGCGAGTCAGGAGCCAAAGAACAAATGCACCTGTGCACACATATGCCTTTTTAGACCCAGGCAGGACGGGCACATTTTGCACAGAAAGCCTGTCAAGAAAATTAAATGTCGAAGGAAAGAAAGCAAATATTTTGCTAAGAACTATGGGACATAAAAACATTGTGAATACAAATATAATTTCTGGTCTTGAAGTTGCTGCTCTTGATAAAAATGACTTTATTGAGCTTCCAGATGTCATGATGTGGCATGTCGGTGCGCACCTGCTTGGTGATTAGTGAGTGGCACCGACAGAGCCTATAAGGCATAGTGGGTAGTCCACGCAGCCACTCAGTCTCAGGTGGGTTTCAGAGGAGCAGCGTGTACAGACCAGTGGTTGTTGGGGCTTTATTGCTCCTTTGCTCTGTACCTGATCTCCAGCCAGAGCTGTTCCAGTAACTACCGTGTGGCTACCACGCACCTCCTCCTTTGTTTGCTCTCCGGCCGGTGTGCGTGCGGCCGGCTTTGGGTCGCCGTGATTCCCTCTCCGGTAGGTCGCCTCGTTAAGTCGATTTGAGCTGCATACCAGCGCTTACACCAAATTATTTCCGGGTCCTAGGCTGTTGCTGGGATTTAGCCGTGGTTTCCCCGTGGCGTCCCCCCTCTTCCTGCAGTCCGCACGTGCATGTGTTTTCGCCAACAGGTAAGGCTCACACACCCGACCCTGTATGGTTTCTGGTGTGGCTGATGATTAAAACCTTCATCTCCATCCAGGACCTGCAGCGTTGGCCTGGCTTATACCCGCTGCCTTTGTTTGGGAAGTGCCGTTGTTTTGCCCGTCTGTGAGTCTACGGGGGTCCCTACACTGCATACCATCCTTTGGACCCCAGTCGTTACAACCGTGCGTCAGGTGCACGCGCACGCCGTTGCGCTACAGCCGGCGTGCGCATGTGAAAACGACATCAGAGGTTAATTAATTCCTTCTGCCCTTTTTTTTTTCTTTTTCTTTTTTTTATAGTTGGATTTATTTTGCATGTAGGGTGAGTGAACTCGCATGCGTGTGTTATTTGTTGCTTAATTGCTTTGTGTGATTTTACTGTCGTTGCTTTGCATGTTTCCTTATTTGCTTAGTTTTTCATATTTGCTGTGATTTATTTGCTTGCATTGTTTGTTGTTGCCTTGTTTGCTGTTATGTTGTTGTGTTGCCTATTGAATTATTATTCTCTGATTGTCATGTTTTAATAATTGAATTTTAATTTTGCTAAAAAAAACAGGTCTATTTTTAAAAAAAGTGTTATTATAAAATAAAGTTTATTGTGTGTGATAAATCACATCCTCTGACTTATTTTGTCTTCACCTACGCGGCCATTTGGTAAATTAAGATAGGTCCCGGGGCCTTTTCCCCGGGTGGCGTTGTCAAATTTTTTTTGTGTTGATGAAAAAGAAGTTCTACCTTCCACCCCCCCACACACACACACACACGCTACAATGACACAAAAGACTATGCCTGTTTCAAAGAGTACTGTTCCACAACAAGAAGATATTGTGAAGTGGCCATACCTTCAAAATGTTAAGCTCCACGACATTGATGCTGAGGTTGAATTACTTATTGGCACAGATGCAGCCAAAGTGATGGAGCCATGGGAGCTGATCAACAGCCAGGATGAGGGGCCCTATGCTGTTCGGACCAGAGTTGGATGGGTCGTTAACGGTCCACTACATGGTGAAAACAAGAGTAAGATTGGCTGCTCTGTTGTCACTGCCAACAGGATTTCTGTGGAACACCTAGAACACATGCTGGTACAACAATACAATCAATACAATCATGATTTCAATGAAAAAACATCACAGGAGCAAATGGAAATGTCCAGAGAAGACATCAAGTTTATGAATATAATGGACAATACTGCAGTATTAAGTGATGGACATTACTGTATAGACTTACCTTTTAAAGAGCAAAATCCCATCCTGCCACAAAACCGCTGTGTGGCAGAACAGCGCCTCCAGAGTCTGAAGAAGAAGTTTGATAATAACAGCTTATTCAAACAAGATTACATCACATTTCTTGAGGACATGAACTGCAATGGATATGCTGAACTTGTGCCAAATGACCAGATGATGAACAGTAAGGGAAGGGTATGGTATATTCCCCATCATGGTGTTTACCATCCCACGTAAAACAAACTGAGAGTTGTTTTTGATTGTCCTGCAACATACAAGGGCACCTCCCTCAACTGCCAGCTCTCACAAGGACCAGACCTGACCAACTCTGTTGTGGGAGTTCTTCTTCACTTCAGACAAGAGCCTATTGCAGTCATGGCAGACATACAAGCTATGTTTCACCAGGTCCATGTTCCAGAATATCACAGGAACTTTCTACGCTTCCTCTGGTGGTCTGAAGGTGACACCACACAGACTCCAAAAGAATATCATATGAAAGTACATCTGTTTGGAGCTGTTTCTTCACCAAGCTGGGCAAACTATGCTTTAAGGAGAACAGCAGAAGACAATGCTCTACAGTTTCCAGCTGAAGTCATCAGTACTATCATGCACAATTTTTGTGGATGATTGCCTTAAATCTCTCCCCACTGAAGAGGATGCAATAAAAATGGTCAAGGATTTGACAGCCCTCTGCAGTAAAGGTGGCTTTCATCTTTCAACGTGGCTCAGTAACAGCCGTGCAGTGCTGCATACTATTCCAAATAATAAAAAAGCAAAGGAAATACTGGAGATGGATTTGGATGGAGATGAGCTTCCAATGGAGAGAGCATTAGGACTTCAGTGGTGCACTGAAAATGACACGTTCAAGTTCAAAACATCTCTACATGAACGGCCACATACGAAAAGAGGAATACTGTCAGTAGTGAGCTCACTGTATGATCCTCTAGGATTTCTTGCCCCATTCACAATCACTGCCAAGCTGCTACTTCAGGAGCTCTGTAGAAAAAGTCTGGGCTGGGATGATGATGATGGGATGATGTTCACCCAAAACTCCAAACAATGGTCTGGCTGGCTGGAAGACCTAAAGAGAATGACAGAGTTTAAAGTGGATCAGTGTGTTAAGTCCAAAACCTTCTGTCTTGCTGCAGCACAGCTTCACTTCTCTGATGCCAGCCAAGTGGGATACGGCATCATTTTTGTTGCAGCCAGCAGAGAGCTAAAAGAAAGTCTGAGTGCTTTAAACCAGGACAAAATCCAAAGAACTTTGGCTCAAGATGGCATAAACTGGCATTTTAACACGCCTGCAGCCTCACATCAAGGAGGTGTTTGGGAGCGCTTGATTCGTTCAGTGACAAGTGTTCTCACCTCAATCCTTAAGCAGCAGGTTGTGGATGATGAAACACTGCAGACCATCTTTGGCGAAGCTGAAGCCATCTTAAATGACAGACCGATCACCACAGTCTCTGATGATCCAGATGATTTGGAAGCCATCACACCAAACCACATCTTGACCTTAAAGGGCAAACCTGTCATACCACCTGGATTGTTTGAAAAACAGGATTTGTACCTGAGGAAAATATGGAGACAAGTAAAATACATGGCTGAATTATTCTGCAAAAGATGAATTTCTGAATACTTGCCACTTATGCAGGAAAGACAAAGGTGGATGAGGCTAAGAAGAAACCTAAGTCCAGGAGATGTTGTCCTGGTTGCAGATGCCACTGCGCCCAGAGGATGCTGGCAGATGGGCAGAATCCTGTCTGTAAACACTGATGCCAGAGGCTTGGTTCGCTCTGTGCAACTGAAGACCAAAACCAGTGTGTTGGAGAGACCAGTGACCAAGCTTTGCCTGCTGCTGGAGGCAGCTGTGGACTAAAACCTCTATCTGCACTACCTCTTATTCCTCTATCTACCTCTCTGTCTTTGTTCTTGTTTTTTCAGGTCAAGAAAGAAGATGAAGAAACACTCATCGCAGATATTGTTAGAATAGCTCCATTTAGTTTATGAGTGTAATTGTGACTAAGTACACAATTAGGGGCCGGAGTGTAGGAGCTATTTGCCGGTTTAGTTTTTTGTTTAAAGTTCATTTACCTTTTTTGTTTACTAACTTAGTATTGTTTTGCTAATTGTTTAACTTTTGTTTATTTTTTGTTTGTTTAATATTTAGAATATATGTTTTTTTCATTTTTATGGTTATTTTTACCTCCGCCAAGGAGGTTATGTTTTTGCCAGGGTTTGTTTGTTTGTTTGTTTGTCTGTCTGTTTGTCTGTCCCTTAGTGTGCAACATAACTCAAAAAGTTATGGACAGATTTTGATGAAATTTTCAGGGTTTGTTGGAAATGGGATAAGGAAGAAATGATTAACTTTTGGGGGTGATCGGGAGTGGGGGGGCCCACGGGGGGGCCCACTGATCAGCCTTGGCGGAGGTCTGCGCTCTCCAAGTGCTTCTAGTTTGAGTTATGTTACAGTCTTAAGTTCAGTCACCTTTAAGTTGATTTAATTTTGATGACAAATAGCCGCTACACTGTCAATCAAACTTTAGCGCTGGTTTGCTGTCTGACACTGGAGAGGGGCGGGAGGAGGAGCAGGATGAACCAGATGTCAGACAGGAAGTGGGTTTAGCCCCGCAACGATGTGGGCAGAGTTTAGTCAGGAGTTATTTTCACCAACAATGAGACACCAACTTCTGTTTGACTAATATGAAAGACAAGTGTGTGTGTGTGTGTGTGTGTGTGTGTGTGTGTGTGTGTGTGTGTGTGTGTGTGATCTGTGGGCGGAGCCTGGCAGTCAGTAAAAGATACAGTGTGGAGTGGAATTTCACCAAAGTTCACAGCAACTTTTTTGGAGATTCTCCGATGGGAATCAGCCACTGTAAAGAGAAGGTAAAAGAGCTGAAAACTAAAGTCCAAAAACAACTGTCCATGTTCACTAAACTGACCAAGACCAGCGTTTCAACAGAGGCATCATTAAAGTGGTTCACATCCTGGACAAGCGCAAACATATGTGCGCATGCGCTCATACAGCTGCAGTCGGACCTGAACAGGTGCCTCTGGGTTGTACTCCAGTGGGATGACTCAGTAGAAGTGACAGGGGGGTGCTGGGTTTATGTACACAAAGTTCTGTTTTTAATTGATACGTTTTGACAGCGTATGTGAACTTACTCCTTATTTTTCTTGTTTAAAGCAGCGTTTGTTTTTTAGCACCGCTGTTTTACATTCACATACTCCCAAACTGACATCAACTTAAAACTAGGGGAGGGCAAGTTAAGGCGTTATTACCACATTAAGGCATTCATTAAATAACACCAACAATATTTTAAATCTCACATTAATGCCGTTTTATTCTAACTCCTGTTCTTCTGCCCCTGCTTGTGTGCGTGTAGCGATTAGCTCGGCAGATAAACAACAGGTTTCCCAAGAAAAGCCAGACGCCCAAAACTTCTCTCCAAATCTTTTACTTGAGACTCACTGTAAAACTGCAACATACATAAAAAATATGTCTCAGCTGTGTTCATTGCCTTAGTACATTTACATGGCATTATACATTACATTGAATGGAAAAAAGACCGCTAGCTCGATGCTAACTTAAAAGGGAAAATCCACAGACACGCTAACGATTAGCATTTACAGATTAATTTAAGATTCACAACGTCTTTTTATCCAGCAACAAAAGTTCACATCAGAAATATTTTATACTACTCATTCTTACAACAACTGGACATAAAATACTCACAGGTAAACGTTTTTCGGGCCATACAAACAGAGTGCAAGAAACGTGGGTTAGTTTCTTCTTCTTCTGTCCGAACTGGCTACGGGAACACCGCAAGGACAAAACGTACGTTAGTGCAATTTATTCCGACCACTAGAGGACCCCCTTTGTTTGCTTTTAACAACTGAGCATCACATATTATTGGGCTTATTAATATTAGTACTTATTAGTGGGCTTAAGACTCATGTCAGTCACTCAACACCGGAAATAAACTGGTGGGGAAATAAACATGGAGAAAAGTACTGGTCTTTTACATGGACATTTTCATTTTAAATGTCTTCAGATGGTGGGGTTGAGAAGGACAAAGTTGTTTGTAAGCACTGCAATGTGGAATTATTATTATTTTTTTATCACTGGAGTACTTTGAGTCTGAAATATCACTTAAAGGCAATACACACTGTTGATGCCGGCAAACCACCCCCCCTCCATAACTATGCGATCAGTCGTGATTAATTGCAGAAATCCATGCCATTAATTGTAATTTAAAAATTTAATCGCTGCCCAGCACTACTAAAAACATATACATGATGATAATCTGAGGGTCCAAAATGACATGACAGACTCTGGTGAAAGTGAAAGAGGGATGAGGGTTTTTAAATTTCTGGTTAAATAATGTTTTGGACCAAAACATAAGAGAAAATGAATCCTCATGGTGCACTGCACTTCTGCATTTGGCAGCAAAACTTCTACTGGCTTTGACCGTAATTGTAAAATAACTCGCCTTTTTATGAGTTGGAATGATACTGTATCTGTTAATAGTTATAGCTTTGAACGAGTATATGTTTTGTTATGGCAGCAATTACCACACTGCAGGATTGTGTAAAAATTGTACTTTGTGAAGTGTTAGATTGAACTGTTGTAAGTTACCTTTAAAATACTAAAATAATATGTAATCATTCCTATGAAAAGCAGTACCAGTCTAAAGTGTGGGTACCCTTTTTCTTTCAATACTTCATATATTAATAAGTCAAATGTAATGTAATGTAATAAAAAAAACAACTTGTCATTGTTTTCCAAGAACATTTGGAAGCACTGATATTTTCACCTCTGCCATGAGGGTATGTTAATAAAAGGTACTGTTTAAAAAATCTGTTATTTTGTGTTTCATTTCATGATTTGTTGAAGCCCTCAATTAACAACATTTTATTGAGTAAAAAGTAGACATATTAAGAATGGAATATAATCACATTTTTAAGAGGTAAAAACAGTAAATACTTTGTTAATGTTACTTAAATAATTCTTGAAATAAAGCAAAAAAAAGTTCGGTAAATAAACTGAAAAACATTATTATAATTTACTGGGTTTTTGTGACATGCGAAAGTGTTCTCAAGTGAAATTTACTCGGAAGGATCTTTTGTTGAAGGACTACATATGCTAGTAAAATGTACTTGAGTATGTTTGATTTAGTAATGGTTACTAGCAAGTAATCTTTATTTAGGAATTTCTAAAGAAAAATTTACTTAGGATTTCGATGTGGAAATTGTTGCCTAGGTTTTTTTAAGTAAGTAAATGGCACTCCATTTTTTAATTTTTTAAAAATTTTTTTCAGTGTAGATTTTTGGTACCTTTGTGGCAATTTATTATCGGGCTCAGATTGGAGCTGGAAAAAACTTGATATTCAAGGTGGGTAAAAGAGACGCTATTGGAAAAAATATTTGGAAGCCTCTGAATACCTGTGGAATTAACTGTGATATGGAAATAAGTCTGTTTAAGGAAAAAGAGTGGAAACACCAACATAAATCTTCACTGCCTCTTTCCTGTAGGTTCTTGTTGGAGAAGAAAAGTCCATCCACATGAAGGTCTACTGGACACTGCCCTGCTGTGGAGGAGGAGCAGTGCTGGTTGATGAACAGGAGAACCAGACTAAAACTGAACCCATCCAACCTTTCTAATGTGACCACAGGAAACTCACCAGCACCTCTGGCTTTGAATACACTCTGTTTTGCTTCTTTCACATCAATAAAAGAAATCATTCTTTCAGATCAGCATGTTAATTATACTACCAGACAGTATAGAAAGGACGGAAAAGTTCAACATAATGCAAAACTACAAAAAAAAACAAAACATCAAATTTACTATTTAACATATCTACTGCATGCTTTAAAAATATATTAAATATATGACATCTTTGAGCTGCTCATTTTGCCAATGCTTATTTGTCATTGATGGATTTTTCACAGATATTTCATGGTTCAGTTTCTTGAATTTCAGTGAAACATCTGCTAAAGTTTTAACACAAACTAAAAAGAAATCATCTCCTGTGTAGGAGCTATTTGTCGGTTTAGTTTTCTGCTTAAAGTTAATTTACCTTTTTTGTTTACTAACTTAGTATTTTTTTGCTAATTGTTTATTTTTTGTTTAGTTTTTTTGTTTAGTTTTTAAGGTTACTGTTTTCATTCTTTGGTATTTTGCACCTTTTTGTTTAGTGTTTTCTTATTGGTTTAGACCGTGGGCATGTGGGTATAAATAGGGAGCACAAAGTTAGACCAGCATGCACCTGGGTGGGCCTATGGTTTTTTATCAGACAGTCAGACAGGATGAGCAGGAGAGACAGCACAGAAGACCTTAGTTGTTGTTTTTCCTGCAAAATCTTGAAAATAAACCACTTGAACTACATCTATGATATGGACATTGTATTTTTGACTGTGTAAACCACAAACCCATGGTGCATCTAGTGGTTATTTGAGTTATGTTACAGTCTTAAGTTCAGTCACCTTTAAGTTGATTTAATTTTGATGACAAATAGCTGCTACATCCTGGAATAACTCAGTTAAGCCTTTCAGTTTGGGTGCTTCCACAAATGAGTCCAGTTTTCTGTTTTGTAAAAGCCTCAGTAGTGAAATAGAACAAAGTCCTATCACACATACCACATCATATATCATATGTTTTGGAGTTCTTGGACTATTTCTATTGTATAGAACTTTATACTTACTCTCTCTTCCTCTACTTCTTAGTCAGACATTGGACTTTTCAAAGTTCCTTTTCAGACTACAGTTGTTCATCCTGTTTCTGTCTCACGTTTCTCCAAATGAACTGAACCTTAATGATGTATTCCAACCTGTGAGGGCTTATACCACCCAACATTTTACAAACAGTGTCATGAAAAGACACAATTGTTGTTAAATATTGGAAGAGCTTTTCCACCTATTACAGTAGCATTAACTACTTCCTTACTCACCAGTTTACACTTGAACACTAAATGTACAGTTTCTAAATCTACAGTTTGTGGTAGACGCCTTAACAAACACTTAAACTCTGCTCTTTAACCCTCCAGGGTGATCAAAGCGTGAGAAAAGATAAAAGGTTTTTGTTTGAGATTAATACACCATGAAAACCTGGAGATATGATTAATAGATAGACACCTTTATATGTTCACAGACAAACTTGCTTTTCTCTTTCAACTTTGAAAACAGATGAGAGACCATGATTAGGAATTTCTTTGTAATAAATAGTATATAGTTTTTTCAAATTGTATCCTACTATTTTTGTGTATTATTGGGTCCAATATGTTAAATAAGGTAAAGTGCAAAGGAATGATCATATCATCAAGGTGAAACAGTGCTGAAAAATATATAACAAATGTGGTTAACATTTTTGATGTGTTACATAAAGGCAAACTCAAAAGTATGGACAGACCGCTAAGAGTTAAACACTGTCTTCCACTACGAACCACTAGATCAGTGAGGTCCAATCCACTCATGAAATGACATGCACAATTAAAGTAACCAAAGAAAACACAGGAGAAAAAGATGAAGTTTAAGCAGTTTATTGGAATTAGTATCAAAACAGACCAAATAAAATCAAATCAAATCAGACCAAATCAGATCAGATCAAATCAGACCAAATCAGACCAAATCAGACCAAATCAGATCAAATCTGACCAAATCAGATCAGATCAAATAAGATCAAATCAGACCGAATTAGACCAAATCAGACCAAATCAAACCAATTTGTTGTAAACTAGACTTTTGAGCTAATCTACAGAAACCCAACAGAATCCTCCAGGAGCAAAAACTTAGTGTGATAGTGGCCAGGAAAAACTTCCTTCTAACAAGGAAGAAAAGCTGGAGCAGACCTAAACTCCTGGAGGATGGTCATCTGCCTTGACCAGCTGGGGTGAAAGAAAGAAAGAAAGAAAGAAAGAAGAAAGAAAGAAAGAAAGAAAGAAAGAAAGAAAGAATGAAGCAAAGAGAGAAAAAATGAAAGAAAGAGAGAAAGAATAAAAGAACGAAAGAATGAATGAGAGAACGAAAGAAAGAGAAAGAGAGAAAGAAGGAAAGAACGAAAGAAAGAAAAAAACGAAAGAAGGAATGAGAAAACGAAGGAAAGAAAAAGAACGAGAGAAAGAACGAAAGAACGAACGAAAGAAAGAAAAGAATGAAAGTAAGAAGGAATGAGAGAATGAAGGAAAGAAAGAGAAAGAAAGACAGGAAGAAAGAAAGAAAGAAAGAAAGAAAGAAAGAAAGAAAGAAAGAAAGAAAGATGGAGTGAGAGAGAAGAGAGGTAGAAAGGGGGGAGTGAGAGAGAGGAGAGGGGAAAAGAGAGAGAGAGAGGAGAGAGGGAGAGAGTGAAAGAAAGAGAGAGAAGAGAGGGAGAAAGAGAGAAAGGGAGAAAGAGAGAGAGAAGAGAGAGAGTGAGGAAAGGGAGAAAGAGGGGAGAATGAGAGAGGAGAGGTAAAAGGTAGGGGACCACTGCTCTGCTCCATTCAACTGAGGGCATGTAGACCGCTGGAGGTGGAGGTAACCTCAGCGATGGATGACAGAGGCCGGGTCCAACCCCCCAGGGGCCGGGAAGAAAGACAAAGAAAGAAAGAAAGAAAGAAAGGACAGATGGAGTGAGAGAGAAGAGAGGGAGGGGGGCTGGGAAGAAAGAGAAAGAAAGAAAGAAAGAAAGAAAGAAAGGAAAAAGACGGAGGGCCCCCTGGGGGTGGAGGGCGGGGGGGGGTTGCTGCTCCATCCCGGGCACTCAGGGCCTCCAGACAGTGGGAGGCGGAAGGCGGGGGGCTGCCAGGGTCTTCCGGACAGCCGGAGGCATAGGGGAGGGGGCCACCGGGGTCCTCGGGACAGCCAGAGGTGGAAGGTGGGGGGCCGCCGGGGTCCTCGGGTTAGCCACAGGCCGAAGGCGGGGGGCCGCCAGTGTCCTTGGCACAGCCAGAGGCGGAAGGAGGGGGTCTGCCGAGGTCCTCCGGACCACCAAAGGCGGAAGGCGGGGGGCCGCCGGGGTCCTCGGGACAGCCAGAGGCGGAAGGCGGGGGGCCGCTGGGGTCCTCGGGATAGCCACAGGTGGATGGGTGGGGGCCGCCAGGGTCCTCGGGACAGCCAGAGGCGGAAGGCGGGGTTCTGCCGGGGTCCTTGGGACAGCCAGAGGAGGAGGGCGGGGGGCTGCCGGGTTCCTCGGGACAGCCGGAGGAGGGGGGCGGGGGGCTGCCGGGGTCCTCTGAAAAGCCGGAGGCGGAAGGCAGGGGTCCGCTGGGGTCCTCCGGAAAGCTGGAGGCGGAAGGTGGGGGCCTGCCGGGGTCCTCGGGACAGCCGGAGGTGTGGGACGGGGGGCCGCCGGGGTCCTCGGGACAGCCGGAGGTGGGGGGCGGGGGGCCGCCGGGGTCCTCCGGTAAGCCGGAGGCGGAAGGCGGGGGTCCGTTGGGATCCTCCGGACAGCCGCAGGCGGGGGGCGGGGAGCCGCCGGGGTCCTCTGGGAAGCTGGGGGCGAAAAGGGGGGGTCCGCCGGGGTCCTCTGGACAGCCAGAGGCAGAAGGCGGGGGTCCGCCGCTCTGCTTCGGAGATACTGCTGGTACTTCTTGCTGGAGCGCAGGCACCGTAGGAAAGACCGAATTGGTCTTGGGATGCGGCTCTGCGCTGGACAGCTGGAGGCAGGGGTCTCCTCAGGAATGGGTGACAATGCCTGGGGCCAACGAAGCAGGGGCCGGGTCCAACCTCGCAGGGTCTGGAAAACACAGAAATCAAGTAAGCATTCAACCTTTTCAAACTTTTTCATGCAAATGATTCATTCTGATATTCAACTCCTGTCATTTGGATGTGCTTTGTTTCAGAACAGGGTGATGTGTTTGCTTTGAGCTGTTCAAAACACTCTCAATAATTCAGCTCATCCATATTTTTTATCTGTACTGTTGTACTGCTGCACAACTATAGGAAATGGCTTTTGGAATAAAGAAAGTATACACAAAAAATTTTATGTGGAACAACATAACTTTCAGAGGCACATCGCACCAAGACACAAGTCCACAAATCCAGCAAGAGACAAACACCAGGAACTACATTTCCTTCAGGAAATGTGGGCGTCGACTTTTATCTAAAACTTGTCAGACTATTTAATGAATCTCTATTTTTATCAGTTTTACTGTCTGTTGAGTATTATTTTGATGAATTCAGTGATTTTGGGTGATTTTTGCTTTGGTGTTTGTCTCGGTTTCATGTAAAATTAATTATTCTTTGACATATACCTCAGATTTTATTCAATATCAGTCTTATTTTGAGTTTTATTACATAACATGACAAGGTTTACATCAGTTTTGCATCACTTTTACTCCTGCTTTAAGAGTTATTTAAATAAATTAACTAATTAACTTTTCACAGTTAACAGTTTTTCTTAATATCAGTCTTAGTTTTAGCTCAAACTTGTCCGATTATTTAATAAATCTCTATTTTTTTATCAGTTTTACTTTTCTTTTGAGTACTATTTAGGTAAAGTGAGTAATTTTGTATGCAGGTTGATGGGTATTTTTAGTAATTAGAGTAGCACACCTATAGTTTTAAATGACCATATGCAGTAGTCACTAAAACTAAAACGTACTAAAAAGTTACTAAACTTACTAAAAAGTTACTAAAACTACCCATCAGACCTGCATTTGGTTATTTAAAAGTATAGATGTGCTAGTGTGATTACTAAAACTACCCATCAGACCTGAATATGGTCATTTAAAACTATAGGTATGCTACTCTGATTACTTAAAATACCCATCAGACCTGCATATTGTTATTTAAAAGTATAGGTGCGCTACTCTGATGACTAAAACTACCCATCAGACCTGCATTTGGTTATTTAAAAGTATAGGTGTGCCACTCTGATCTTCAAATTTACTGATTAAGTAGAGTAAACAAACAGATATTAGCATCTTTTCTGCCTACGGGTTTGGTAATCTGACACAGTATGACACAGGTTTACATTAGTTTTTCATGTTTTAATCCTGCTCTAAGTGTTATGTAGATGAAATGACTAGTATAAAATGACTTTTTTTTCTTACCTTAGCCATGGCGGCAAACTTCCTCCCGGTCGGTCCGGGTCCTGGTTCGGGTCCTGGTTCGGGTCCGGGTCCTGGTTCTTCTACGGTGTCCGGTCCTTGTCCTGGTCTTGATCCTGGTCTTGAAGTTTTGCGTCTCTGGCTCCTTCTTTCGGTGGTTTTTAAAGTTTTTTTTCTGTTAGCTTAGCGCACTATACTCCTACACTGCTACTACTAGGGCTAGCTGACATGGAAAAGGGAAGAATAATAACCGTCCACTTTACATATTCTGTCCGGTAACCTGGCAACAGGGATGCACGCGCATGTTTCAAGTGCTGGTTTTGTGTGTGTATGTGTGTGCCTGCGTGCGTGTTTGGGGGGCGGGGGTCAACGGGGATGCAAGCCCATTTTTCAATTGCTGGTTTTGTGTGTATTGGGGCGGGTTGGTTTCCGTCCTACTTATAATACTATGAGGGTATGGGTCGGTGTAGACTCCATGCAGGGATCACTGTAAACGTGTTCTTTTGTTGGAAGTTCCAAGAATAAGTCTGGATTCTTTTAGGTCTCATTTTTATACATTTATTGTTGACTTGCTCTGATCACTAACAACATATAACTCATATAACTCTGAGGTTTCACACCCCAAGTGGGGAAATGGACCCAGAACATTCCAATGCACATCACTTTTATAATCCTTGTAAACTGATCTTCAAACTACTAATAAAATACTAATACTGACTAACCTGTTATTCAATCCAAGAATTCAACCACCCAAATTAAAATATTTTAGTTCCCCCTTCTGACATGATTTTATCATGTCAATAACTAGATGAAATGTCTGTTTTTGTTATCCCCCTTTTATGTCTACCATCACTATAACAACCATAAAATTACCTCTATTTATGCCATATGTGTAAGCTGAAATCATTCATAACATACGAAACAGCAATTCTTCATAACACAGATCAATGGAATTTGTGAACGATTGTTATACATTAAAGAATATCACATCATAATATGAGCATATCATTCTTGATCAAGAGTCTATTTTATCCATTACACTAAAAATTTCAAACCTTTGTCTATTATACTAAAATTCAAAACCATCTACGAGGGCCGTTCAATAAGTTCATGGCCTCACCCAGAACAGAACAACACAGACTGATAATTTATATTTTATTTTTCAATATAATCTCCATTTACAGCAATGCACTTGGTCCATCGATGTTCAAGCATCACTAACCCATCACGAAAGAATGTAACATCCTGTATTATAACAACCAGTATTTCTGGGTGAGGCCATGAACTTATTGAACAGCCCTCGTGTACTCTACTGGTTCACATTTCAGCAAAAAACCACATAAATCCTATAATCTCATGTCTATACGTGTATATATAACTATGTATGAATATATCTTAGCTTTAGCAGAATATATGTATCTATAGAGAGGTGTAAAGTAAAAAGAAAAGAAAAAACAACACAAAACAATTGTCTTTATCAGTTGATGTGGGCCCTTGGATCTCCTGCTGTGATGATTGATGTTCTCCACAAAGAAACCAGACCATTGTCCAGCTGTTTTAGTCGACAGGTGATGGATGCCAGAGTTCTCCGTTGGTTCCTCAAAGAGGGCAGTCAGATCTTCCAGGACACTGATAATGCTGTAGCAGATGTAGTGTTGTTTGAGATAACAGTGCAACAAAATCAACCATTTTCCACACACTACCGTTCTCAGCTGACAACATGTCCAAAGTCATATGATGTTTCCACGTCATCATGGATGTGGGGCTGCGCTGTTCTCTGATTCCTCTCACAGCATCCACAGTGTAGTTCACAAAGCCATGAAGTCCTTCTGCAACCCCCATGGAACTGTAATGGCATCAATGAATATCTGAGGGTCGAATGATATTCCTCGGATGGTAGTTGATCATCTTTTTGCAGTGCGGAAGAAAATCCCATGACTTTCTCCTCCCTGCTCTTGGAGAGACCTGTAACATATGCAGCAGGAGACAACCGGAAACATTCCTGACCTTTAACCTCACTGACTGAAAGAGAGACCTGTGAGGACTCAATGAAAAGACCTTAGTAATAAAACTTCTCTGTACATTTAACAAGAGCATCTCTCAGTCCACACATCCCAGGGTGTCTGAATGGATGCCATGGCTGAGGTCTGTCCATGATCAGGTTTTCATAGGGACCTTTTACTGATTACCTGTATGAGTGATTTATCCTCTATAGTGAGTGGGATCTGGTGCTGTCTTCACTGGGTTTGACCTGACCCCCCTAATTGTTATCTATCTAAAGGGATCCCCTTTGTAGCCCAGAACTTCCCCACAGTCGCCAGGTGGACAAATCACCCAATTGTCAGTGTGACTCTCACAGTGTGAGAGGTGAACCCAGGTCGTCCGTTCTGTAATTTTCAACAATCTGAAATGGACCCTTCTGCTCCAAACTGGTCCAGCTGTTCTCCTTCTCCCTTTAATGAGGACCCACAGTCCTGGTTTTACCACTGGGTCTGATTTCACCAGGTCTCCTGAAACAAAATTAACAAAAGAGACTTCTCTACTGGTTAGTACTTTATTCATATATTCTGCTAAAGTCAATCATCTCCTTCTCCACTCCCCTGTTTCTTATTCATTATAATATCACTCCATCATCCCTACAGATTATGGATGATAAATACAATAATTTTCAAATGTATTTAATATCTTATAAACATTAAGGAAGTTACGTGATTGCAAAATGTCAACCATTATCATTATAACTTTTCTCTATAATTCCATATCTCAACAATGAATAGAAATAGATTGGGGTTTATTGAAATATAAGAATCGTGTAATTAATCCCCAAAAAGAACTTCAAATATCAAGCATTTCAAACATGTTCATTTACTCTTTAATTTAAACTAAAGATTGTAATAGTCCAACCTACTTATTTCTCTTCATTAGATCAGCATGAAAAATACAAAGAAAATGAGTTCTAAATACTAACTGTGGGAGTTATTTATGCATTTAGTTTCTTATTCAGTTTATTTACTTTTTATTTAATCATTTCTAATAATTAGTCCTTGACCATTTGCTTTCTACTTATCCAACATGCAACATCATGCAACATACTTTTTACTTTCATGATTATTTCTTTCATTCTTGTGCATGTGGCACCTTTTATTTATTTTCTTATTGATCAAACCAGAAACACATGGGTCTATAGTTTTTTTTACCAGTCTATTAGTCAGTCAGTTCAGTCAGTCAATCAGTCAAAATATGTAGGAGAAATAGCAATAGGCCTTAATTGCTATTTACCTGCAAAACTACAAACCAATGGTGCATCTAGTCATATTATTAATCGGCTCTATGCCTTTAATCAAACCTATATCTACTGCTTATACAATAACACCCCTACTAGAAGCCTCTGAATTTGACACTTCACATTTATAAATCATGACTTAGTTCAACATATTTATTATAGTATTATAATCAACTAGCACCTATTCACTTCTACTCAAGTGTCAACGTCATAATAAAACACATTTTAAGACAGCTTGGTATTAATGAACTATATTAATATAATAATTTTGGCCGTTGAGTGTCTCTATACTTTCATGACATGAATTATACTCTGTTTTTTTTTATTTTATCTTATCATTTTCTGAAAACCACTCAAATTAATCACCCTTGAATAACCATTTTAACTTTTACTATTTTTTTTTCTATTGTGACAACCTGGAAGTTGCCCCAAACACTCACACACACATCCCATAACATGGCTGTTAGCCTCCGGATCCACCCCGGAAATTGTCGCCATGTCGTCATCACATCCGCTCGGAGTTGGCGGCAGGGTTAGGGTTAGGGTTAGGGTTAGGGTTAATTTTTTTTTTCCTTTTTGATAAACTGAAAACCTGGAATGGAATTTTTTGTTTAACTGGACTGAACTAGTTTTTTTTGTTACTTTCTTCTTTCAAGAGACTGTTAAATGGTGGAAGATTTAAGTTTGAATTTTTGCTTGTTTGGTGGATTTTGCTGAGTTTGGACTTTGGGGGGGCAACTGTGGGTTTGAATTTGTGTGAATTTTTTTATAATCATTGTTTAATACATGATTTTGAGTTTTAAATGGTTTGAAGGTGTGCTTTCTTTTCTTTGTCATTTAATGTGTGGGGTGTGGGTTTAATTAAAACTCACATCCTTTGTGTGGTTTGAGACTCAAGCAAAAGACTGACTTAAACTGACTAACCTGACATCTTATATGTCAGGAGAGAGACCTGGCTGGCACCCCTAAATATCAATATAATAAAACAATATAAAATAAATAAATTAAAGCATCAAACTCAAACTGTCACACTATGTAACTTTACTAAAGTAAAGGAATTTGAATATGTATTTATTTCTGCAGTCTACAACTGCAGTTTTTAATGCCAGCGTTCATGAACATTTATCAAAACCATGGCACAATCCAACAGAGCTCTTGGAAAGCAAAAATAACTCATGTGAATCTCCATCATTCTCTTTGCGTTTCAGACAACAGAGACACAAACACAAAGACTCAGAAACACAGAGACATGGACATGTCTTCACAGCTTAGAAAACAAACATAACACAGAAACAAACACAGAGATCAGGGGCCTGTTTCACGAAACTAGGATTCCATCATCCAGGATAACTGACTAAGCCGTGTTCAATGAATCCAAAACAAGGGTGTCCAGGCTTAATCGGTTTCACAAAGACCAAGCCAGGATGAACAGACACGGATTCATCAAGCCAGGTGTAACTCATCCTGGATAAGTGCGTGCACCTGGCTTGCTCAATAGACCCTGACATCGATCACAGATTCACCGATTCACCATGGCAACTAGAGCAGCGGACTTTCACCCGTTGGATGCAAAACTCCTCATTTTGGCTAACGAGGAAGTAAAGGACCGAATCAAAAAGAAAGACAACACCACCACAATTACAAAAACAACGAGAGACAGCGTGGCGAAAGACTACAGACCACCTGAATGAGTAAGTAGAGCACAAACACACTCTGACTGTTCCGCTGAAACCATCACAATTACAACCCAAATAGTTCATTAACACCTCCGAAAACGGAGTTGTGAAATTGTAACTCTGTATAAACTCAATAACTCTGATAAATAGATGAGCTCACTGACTTCAGCGAATTTACCTTTGGGATAAATAAACTTATCTTATCTTATCGTGATTCATGACTTTATGATATTGTTAATTAACCCATAAAGACCCAAACATCCATCACCAATCAAAACCATGTACTGATCTAAACTGTTTAATACCTGTTGATCCACTGATCCTATCAATCCATGTCAATAATTGGTGTAAAATACAATTCTTCATCTTTTCATGGTCATCAGATATGACCCATTTGGACGTTCAGAGGCTCCGTAGTTACTGTGGAAACACTGTCATCTTCTCCAACATTGATTCCCCAGTAAAACCCATGGAGTTGGATTAATGACAGTGGATGGACACACTAGGTTTATGTTCGGTTAATAACAGATTGGACTGAAAAAGACACTGTTTATTCAGTTTGAGCTGTTTCTGACATAATAACCACCAACTTTAATCTGAGATTTAATGAACATCTACATGATCAGTGAATTAAAAATAGGAAAATATCTGATTTATACTGATAAAATACAAACTACAGAAGATAATATTATAACAACTAGAGATAAATCACTTAAGAAAGGTTAGATATAAAGAATATTCATTTGTGAACTAACACTAAAATACTGGGCCTTCATAGGTTAATGAACACTGTTCATTGCTTGTGCTGTTCATTGTTTGGTTTAATATTCTTCATCTTATCATTTCAGATGGTCCATGCTGACTGTCTCATCAGTGTTGTGTCTCAGTGGTCTGGTTGTGGTTCTAGCTCGGTCCATGACTCCTGAGTCTATCGGACCTCTGGAATCTATCAGCGCCTCTCACAAGGTGAGCCACACAACCTCTATTAACAACCACTTTTTACATCAGATCTGTGTCCAGAATGTCTCTGTATTTATGAGGTTGTGATGCTGAGGTTTTGTGTTAACAGGTGAATCATCTAGTGTGTTTCTGGGGGACAGGGGGTCTACCTACCAGCCTTTTCTCCTGACACCACACACAGACCCCCAGGAACCACAGCAGGCCTACAGTCATGCCCATGCCAGGACAAGGGCCAGGATCCAAATGACCTTTGACCTCCTGAAGGCACAGTTTCACTGTCTTCACCACTTAAGGGTCAGCCCTTTGAAGTCATGTGACATCACTGTGGCCTGTACTGTCCTCCACAATGTGGCCTGAGGAAGGAAAGGGAGGGAGGGTGTGCAGTATTTGAATGATCTGGACATGCCCACAAATATGTTGGACATCATCAAAAAGCTGCCCTACAAACTCCAAGACCGCTGGAGGTGCCATATATGTGACCTGCAGGAAAAGCAGAGTAGAAGAGCAAGGTTTATGAACATTGTTAACTTTGTGGAAAAACAGGTGAAAATTTTGACAGACCCCGTGTTTGGAAACATTCAGGACACTGTTCCATCAATCAGACCAAACAAGTCCAAACCTCACCCACGCTCCAACATCAAGGGAACCAGTTTTGCTACCACTGTGAATCGGGTGGAGAGCACAGCCAAGCCCAAGGACAAAGCTAAGGACACACAGCCACCAGCCAAGAAGATCTGCCCCTGCTGCACTGGAGGACACACATTGGATGTGTGTGCGCAGTTGGAAAAAATGGCCCACAAGGAAAAAATTGACTTCCTGAAGGAAATTGGTGCTTGTTTTCGCTGCCTGTGTATAGGACACATCAGCAAAATTTGCCAAAGGAAGATTTCCTGCTCCAAGTGTGGCCAAAAACACCCGACTGTGCTCCATAAGGACAGTGTGTTAAATGCAGAACAGGCTGAGAGAAGCATCCAGGTGCCAGTAGACAGCACATTGGTTTCCAGTGGCCTTACAGGGGCTGGTGAGATGGATTGCAAGCTTCCTATTGTGCCGCTCCAAGTTAAGGTAAAGAAGGGCAATAAGATCATCCTCACCTATGCCTTTTTGGACCAGGGAAGTACAGCGGTGTTCTGCACGGAGAGTCTGATGAAGAAGCTCAATGTGTCTGGGAAAAGAGCAAACATTCTTCTCAGGACAATGGGCCAGGAGAAGGTGGTCAGCACTGTGCCAGAGCTGGAAGTGGCGGCATTTGAAAATGATGCCTTTATTAATTTGCCAAAGGCTTACACTCAGTTGGCAATGCCAGTGCACAGAACAAACATACCCACAAATAAGGATCTGACAAGGTGGCCATATTTGAGACACCTCTCCTTACCACAAATTGAGGCTGGAATTGAGTTGCTGATAGGGACAAATGTCCCACAAGCCATGGAACTGCTGGAAGTCATCTGCAGTGAGCATAATGGACCCTATGCTATAAGGACGGTGCTGGGCTGGACGGTAAACGGACCACTGACAGGAAACGGTGGAGAGGCCACTCTCCACCGTAAATTTGGATGAACTGTGGCAACAGCAATATAAGATGGACTTTCCAGAGTCTGCTGTGGAGGAACAAGTGGATCTGTCCAGAGAAGACCTGAGGTTTATGGACATGGCCACAAAGTCAGTTAAGCACATTGATGGTCACTACCAGGTTGTCCTGCCTTTGAGAAATTTAAGCGTCAGTATGCCAAAAAACAAGAAAGTGGTGGAACAGCGCCTATGCCACCTGAAGAGGAGGCTCCAGAGGGATTTGTGCAGAAGAGAAGTTGGTTGGGATGTCCCCATACCAGAGGCTGTCTCCAAAGAATGGCTAAAGGGGATGCAAGGGCTCCACCTACTGGACAATTTCGAGCTACACAGATGTTTAAAAGCTCTGGAGTTTGGAGATGTTATTACTGCTCAATTACACCACTTCTGCGATGTTTGTGAGGATGGCTATGGTACAGTCACTTACCTGATCGTACAGAATGAGAACCACCAAATGCACAGTGCTTTCATCATGGGAAAGGCTTGTGTCGCCCCACTGAAGACCGTTACAATCCCAAGAATGGAACTGATTGCTGCAACAATGGCCAGTCACATGGATGTCTTGTGGAAGAAAGAGCACCACATGAGTCTTCAGGAATCAGTGTTTTGGACTGATAGTGCTTCTGTGCTGAAATACATCCGAAATGAAACCACCAGATTCAAGGTGTTTGTTGCCAATTGTGTTTCAGAGACACTGAAATCATCTCACCCTTCTCAGTGGAGATACGTGGATACAGCTTCTAATCCAGCCGACGCAGCATCCAGAGGGGTCAAAGTGGAGGTATTTCTGAAAGACAGGCTCTGGTTAACAGGACCTCGGTTTCTTTGCCAACCGGAAATAGAATGGCCTCTGAATCCTGAACCTGTGAGCCCTCTCTCCCAGGATGATCCAGAGGTGAAGAAAAGTGCTGTTATAAATGCTGTGCAAATTGGAGAGGATTCCACTACTCACCTGATCCATTATTCTTCTTCTTGGATTCAACTGAAGAAGGCTGTGGCATGGTGGCTGAAATATAAGGAATGGCTGTTGTCCTGTAGCAGGAAAAGGAAACAGTTAACAGCCAGTCAGAGTGAAGTGAGCATGGAGCAGCAGAGAAGATGGAGACAAGTTCAGTACATTTCTGATCTTTTCTGGAGGCAGCATAAGGACGTTGCTGACCTCTACAGTGACTCTGTTTTCTGAACTTGGATTTTTTTTGAACATTGAGACCATTTTTTGGGCTATGGACTAGTCGGTCATAATGATGACCAGAAGAAGGACCATTCTGTGTGGACAATTCATGAACTTTAAAAAGTTAGTAGACATATTGCACTTGAAATTGATTATGTAATTGTTTATTATGTCTCCTATTATGTATTTTGAAATGGGAATTATTATGTGGGACCTAATAATTAGGGGCTGGTGTGTAGGAGACATACAGGCTGAAGATGAGGTGCACGGTGCGCTTGAGTGTGTGTGCTGCGGAGGTGGTGGTTCACATGGGTGTGGGCATGCGCGTGGCACGGAAGTGTGTGTGTAAAGGCGCGCACTCCCCTGTAGCACAGAGGAGAGAGAGTCAGGGTTGGGTAGCTGTATTTTTTGTTGACCGCCCTTCATTAATTCATTGATCATTTTTGTCTATTTTTGCATTATTCTATCCATCCATCCTATATATGCTGTCATAGCTCTGTGCGCTGTCAATAAATTTACAAAACACAACTTTGGATCTTAGCATTATCTCTTACCATAGCATCCTTGCGCATCACAAATCTACGAAACACAGGACCCAACCTCATACTCTCAGCGGCTAAAAGGAACACCATAGGAAGCCGCAACACTAAATGTTAGCAGAGTAGGCTCTACGTTATTAATGTGAAACGGCGCAACCGACCCAACGCCACTTGCGGAGTAATAAAAGAAATTAATACATGCACATGCTTATACCTTACTTGTGATCATTTCAATCCAACGAAACCACTCAATATTTTTATAAACGTCTTTCATTATAAATTTTGCATCATAGAATTACCAGGTTCAGACAATTCAGTTTAAAGTAGTCAATTTGCAGAAATTCTGATATTAGAATCAAAAGGTTTTCTGCTTAAATTATTTTTAGGGCCCTTTAGGTTTGTCTGAATCCATTCTCCTCTGATTCCTCTGGATGCATTCCATAGCGGAACTCGCTTCCACCTTTGTCTCACTATTCTCAATAGAATGCAGTCTCAGAGTCAGCCAATCACGTCGGGGTCACCAAATTTGTAAATGTGTTCTTTTGTTGGAAGCTCCAAGAATAAGTCCGGATTCTTTAGGTCTCATTTTTATCAGTTTATTGTTGACTTGATCTGATCACAAACAAAATATAACTCAGCTGAGGTTCCACACCCCCAGTGGGGAAATGGACCCAGAACATTCCAATGCATGTCACTTTTATAATCCTTGCAAACTGATCTTCAAACTATGGGCTCAACCCCTTGTGGGCTGGTCTTTAACTTAGCGTTATCTAATAAGATCAAACAGATGTGGGGTCTTAACTCTAAGTAAACTTAGGCCAACAATCAGTTTACCCTTATCACCTATATTTGACAACATTGTGTGTGAATGTGTTTGTTCAGACGTGTATCTAGAAGAAGAACAGAACCTAATTAACTCTTGTTTAGACAGATGGTTCCTATCTAAACAAGCTTATCCCAAGAAATTTACAACTGAGCAGTGAAACAAAGAAAATCTAGTGACACAAAGGAATCCGAACTAATACTGACTAATACTAATACTGACTACCTCTTATTAAATCCAAGAATTCAACCATCCAAATTAAAATAATAGTTCATCACCAACCCAGTGCACGTGGGCGCTAGGTCAACCAAAGGGGCCACGCGAGTCGGCAGGCCTGTTCTAAAAATAGAACTAGTCTAGATGTCTCCAACATGTTGCTAGTGATCTACCAGTGATTCACCAAGGGTCAATAATAGAAGAACACAAAGTTGATTGGTCATTTGGTTGAACAGCTTGAAATTTCCACCCAATCAAAATTACAAGTGTCCTGCCCCCCTCCCGAGATGAAACGGTCAACTAGCTGTCAATCAAACTTTAGCACTGGTTTGCTGTCTGACACTGGGGAGGGGCGGGGCCAGGAGGAGCAGGATGAACCAGATGTCAGACAGGAAGTGGGTTTAGCCCCGCAACGATGTGGGCAGAGTTTAGTCAGGAGTTATTTTCACCAACAATGAGACACAGACTTCTGTTTGACTAATGTGAAAGACAAGTGTGTGTGTGGTGTGTGTGTGTGTGTGTGTGTGTGTGTGTGTGTGTGTGTGTGTGTGTGATCTATGGGCGGAGCCTGGCAGTCGGTAAAAGATACAATGTGGAGTGGAATTTCACCAAAGTTCACAGCAACTTTTCTGGAGATTCTCCGGTGGGAATCAGCCTCTGTAAAGAGAAGGTAAAAGAGCTGAAAGCTAAAGTCCAAAAACAACTGTCCATGTTCACTAAACTGACCAAGACCAGCGTTTCAACAGAGGCATCATTAAAGTGGTTCACATCCTGGACAAGCGCAAACATATGTGCGCATGCGCTCATACAGCTGCAGTCGGACCTGAACAGGTGCCTCTGGGTTGTACTCCAGTGGGATGACTCAGTAGAAGTGACAGGGGGGTGCTGGGTTTATGTACACAAAGTTCTGTTTTTAATTGATATGTTTTAACAGCGTATGTGAACTTACTCCTTATTTTCTTGTTTAAAGCAGCGTTTGTTTTTTAGCACCGCCGTTTTACATTCACATACTCCCAAACTGAAATCAACTTAAAACTAGGGAGGGCAAGTTAAGGCGTTATTAATGCGTTAACGCATTCATTAAATACGCCGACAATTTTTTTAATCTTACGTTAATGCCGTTTTATTCTAACTCCTATTCTTCTGCTCCTGCTTGTGTGCGTGTAGCGATTAGCTCGGCAGATAAACAACAGGTTTCCCAAGAAAAGCTGGACCCCAAAACTTCTCTCCAAATCTTTTACTTGAGACTCACTGTAAAACTGCAACATACATAAAAAATATGTCTCAGCTGTGTTCATTGCCTTAGTACATTTACATGGCATTATACATTAAATTGAATGGGGAAAAGGCCGCTAGCTCGATGCTAACTTAAATGGGAAAATCCATAGACACGCTAACGATTAGCATTTACAGATTAAGATTCACAACGTCTTTTTTTATCCAGCAACAAAGGTTCACATCAGGGATATTTTATACTATTCATTCTTACAACAACTGAACATAAATACTCACAGGTAAACGTTTTTCGGGCCATACAAACAGAGTGAAAGAACGTGTATTGGTTCCTTCTTCTGTCCGAACTGGCTACGGGAACACCGCAAGGACAAAACATACGTTAGTGCAATTTATTCCAACCACTAGAGGACCCCCTTTGTTTGCTTTTAACAACTGAACATCACATATTATTGGGCTTATTAGTATTAGTACTTATTAGTGGGCTTAAGACTCATGTCAATCACTCACAACCGGAAATAAACTGGTGGGGAAATAAACATGGAGAAAAGTACTGGTCTTTTACATGGACATTTCATTTTAAATGTCTTCAGATGGTGGGGTTGAGAAGGACAAAGTTGTTTGTAAGCACTGCAATGTGGAATTATTATTTTATCACCAGAGTACTTCAAGTTTTAAATATCACTTAAGGGCAATACACTCTGTTGATGCCAGCAACCCCTCCCCCCATAACTATGCAATCAATCGTGATTAATTGCAGAAATCCATTGCGAATAAAAATTTTAATCGCTGCCCAGCACTACTAAAAACATATACATGATGATAATCTGAGGGTGCAAAATGACATGACAGACTCTGGTGAAAGTGAAAGAGGGATGAGGGTTTTAAATTTATGGTTAAATAATGTTTTGGACCAAAACATAAGAGAAAATGAATCCTCATGGTGCACTGCACTTCTGCATTTGGCAGCAAAACATCTACTGGCTTTCACTGTAATTGTAAAAATAACTCGCCTTTTATGAGTTTAAATGACACTGTATCTGTTAATAGTTCCTAGTTTGACATTTGCATTCAACGTGCAGCAAATGAACAACATCCAGCTTCTTTCTGCTGTATTAGAGAACATAATGATAGAAACTGACTGAAAACGGATGAGTGTGTTCAGAGAGTTGAATGAAAGTCTTGACGGTGCCAGTGCTAACTATGACGTCTTGAAATAAATGCGAATAAAAACGAAGTTACACAAATCTATACTTAAATATTTGGTGACAATGGTCTGCAGCACTGCTTGTTACAGCTTATTTAAATGTTTTTCCTCAAAACACAACTTTATTTAATATTATATACCTGCATATTTTCATGCAGCTTTTCAACTCTGTTTGTGGAACAGTCCGTTTCATGGGAAAATGATGTGTTTTTCGGGTTGATGAATGACAACCATAGCAAGTTGGAGAAAAGACAAGTATGTTATTGAACTGGAAAATGTGATGTGTGCACAAAGTTAGATGAAGAACCACTGAAACCATTTTCTTTGGATAATAATTAAAGCATTTCTGAGTCTGTAACGGCCCCTGAACGAAAACAAAAGGGGCCCTTCTGCCAACACAGAACCACTATATGTACTGTACAGCATGTTCCTCTGGTCGCCTTTAATTATCAACACTTTAATGGGAACTCAACCGAACCTGGAAATTGTATTCTACAGTGTAGTGAGTGACTAGTGTTGCAGAGACAGGTAGTTGTTTGTGGAGGAGATCTGCTAAATCTGTTACCTCTTGAATGTATCTCATCTGTCCCCCAGAAGGTCGACGTGATAATGGAGAATACCTAATGGGATTGGTAGAAATATTATGTCGTTTTTATGAACTTGTCATGGGGGTTGCTGTTTAAGTTGCATTAACAACATCCCAACTATGTAACTATGTAGGATTAAAACAAAAGCCTGTTTCAGTGGAGCAGGTGCTTTTTAATGTACCGTAGTGTTCTTTGGTTGTGGGTTTTTTTTTTCTGTTTTTGTGCATGTTAATAAGGGTTATCTTGTGTGGGAATCCAAAAGTACACTGTAGATTTTAAAGAAAAAAAAAAAAAAAAAAAAAAAGAATACACAAGAGGAGAAATGTTGTGGTATCAATGAAAAGAATCACCAGCTACTAAAAAAGTCACTTTTTTTGTTCTTGCTTTCCAAGAGCAAAGCACAGTGTGTATTAATAAGTAAAGTTTTGAAATAAACAAATGATAGATTAATGAATGTCTTGTGTTGATGTTTGTTTTTGGAGCGTATACTGTACATACATGCAAACATGATCAACATAACATTCAGAATAGTTTATATCTATAAACCTTCCGGTGTCTGGGTAAGTTTAAGTATAAAGTGTAACTGCTCCACACCAAAATGTGACTAACTTTGTGCTGGTGGTAGGTGTGATTCTGCAGTATTTACACACAGGTATGAGATGAACTATGGAAAGAGAAGACTTGGAACCAAACTGTTAAATTCAATATTATCGTTCCTGTACATCATCGCAGGAGACGAAAAACCCCCTATAAAACATGGTGGCTCCGACTTGGTAGAGGAAAACAGTTCTTTTTTTTTTTTTTTTTGCATTTATTCAGTCTATTTATCCCTGAAAAGACACTTCACTGAAAAAGAGTGTGAACACCAACATAATCTGCACTGCCTCTTTCCTGTAGGTCTTGTTGGAGAAGAAAAGTCCATCCACATGAAGGTCTACTGGACACTGCCCTGCTGTGGAGGAGGAGCAGTGCTGGTTGATGAACAGGAGAACCAGACTAAAACTGAACCCATCCAACCTTTCTAATGTGACCTCAGGAAACTCACCAACACCTCTGGCTTTGAATACACACGGTTTGCTTCTTTCACATCAATAAAAGAAATAATTTTTTCAAATCAGCATGTTAATTATACTACCAGACAGTATAGAAAGGACTGAAAAGTTCAACATAATGCAAAACTACAAAAAAAAAAAAAAAAAAACATCAAATTTACTATTTAACATATCTACTGCATGCTTTTAGAATATATTAAATATATGATATCTTTGATCTGCTCATTTTGCCAGTGCTTATTTGTCATTGATGGATTTTTCACAGATATTTCATGGTTCAGTTGCTTGAATTTCAGTGAAATGTATGTTAAAGTTTTAAACACAAACTTGGACCTCACTGATCTAGTGGTTCGTAGTGGAAGACTGTGTTTAACTCCTAGTGGTTCTTTCCATACTTTTGAGTTTGCCTTATATAACACATCAAAAGTGTTAACCACATTTGTTATATATTTTTCAGCACTGTTTCACCTTGATGATATGATCATTCCTTTGCACTTTACCTTATTTAACATATTGGACCCAATAATACACAAAAATAGTAGAATACAATTTGAAAAAACTCTATACTATTTATTACAAAGACATTCCTAATCATGGTCTCTCATCTGCTTAGAAGTTGAAAGAGTAAAGCAGGTTTGTCTATGAACATATAAAGGTGTCTATCTATTAATCATATCTCCAGGTTTTCATGGTGTATTAATCTCAAACAAAAACCTTTTTCTTTTCTCACGCTTTGATCACCCTGGAGGGTTAAAGAGCAGAGTTAAGTGTTTGTTAAGGCGTCCTACCACAAACTGTAGATTTAGAAACTGTACATTTAGTGTTCATGTGTAAACTGGTGAGTAAGGAAGTAGTTAATGCTACTGTAATAGTTGGAAAAGCTCTTCCAATATTTAACAACAACTGTGTCTTTTCATGACACTGTTGGTAAAATGTTGGTGGTATAAGCCCTCATAGGTTGGAATACATCATTAAGGTTCAGTTCATTGGAGAAACGTGAGACAGAAACAGGATGAACAACTGTAGTCTGAAAGGAACTTTGAAAAGTCCAATGTCTGACTAAGAAGTAGATGAAGAGAGAGTAAGTATAAAGTTCTATACAATAGAAATAGTCCAAGAACTCCAAAACATATGATATATGATGTGGTATGTGTGATAGGACTTTGTTCTATTTCACTACTGAGGCTTTTTACAAAACAGAAAACTGGACTCATTTGTGGAAGCACCCAAACTGAAAGGCTTAACTGAGTTATTCCAGGATGTAGCGGCTATTTGTCATCAAAATTAAATCAACTTAAAGGTGACTGAACTTAAGACTGTAACATAACTCAAATAACCACTAGATGCACCATGGGTTTGTGGTTTACACAGTCAAAATACAATGTCCATATCATAGATGTAGTTCAAGTGGTTATTTTCAAGATTGTGCAGGAAAAACACACTAAGGCCTTTTGTGCTGTCTCTCCTACTCATCCTGTCTGACTGTCTGATAAAAAACCATAGGCCCACCCAGGTGCATGCTGGTCTAACTTTGTGCTCCTATTTATACCCAGGTGCCCATGGTCTAAACCAGTAAGAAAACACTAAACAAAAAGGGTGCTAAATACCAAAGAATGAAACAGTAACCATAAAAACAAAGTAATACATTCTAAATATTAAACAAAAAATAAACAAAAAATAAACAATTAGCAAAAAAAAAAAACTAAATTAGTAAACAAAAAAGGGTAAATTAACTTTAAACAAAAACTAAACCGACAAATAGCTCCTACACTCCGGCCCCTAATTGTGCACTTAGTCACAATTACACCCATAAACTAAATGGAGCTATTCTAACAATATCTGTGATGAGTGTTTCTATCTTCTTTCTGGACCTGAAACAACAAGAACAAAGACAGAGAGGTAGATAGAGGAATAAGAGGTAGAGCAGATAGAGGTTTTAGTCCACAGCTGCCTCCAGCAGCAGGCAAAGCTTAGTCACTGGTCTCTCCAACACACTGGTTTTGGTCTTCAGTTGCACAGAGCGGACCAGGCCTCTGGCATCAGCGTTTACAGACAGAATTCTGCCCATCTGCCAGCATCCTCTGGGCGCAGTGGCATCTGCAATCAGGACAACATCTCCTGGACTTAGGTTTCTTCTTGGCCTCATCCACCTTTTGTCCACATTCATTTGCCTCAGAAGACTGTGTTGTGACTGCAAACTCTCTCCTTTTCTGAGACAACAGTATGAGGAGCTCTTTCACCTTCAAAAACCAAGCCACTGCTCTTTTCAGCTTCAACCATGAGGAGAAGTATGAGATAAGGTAACTGGTGGGGCTTGTTTTTCCTTCAACAACAGTGCTGACCATCACCTCCCTTTTGATTTCAGGGTCGTGAGCAGCAATTGGATCATATTTATCATCCAGTTTTGGCCACTTGTCATGTGAATAATAAAGGAACTCAGGGCCATTAATCCACTTGCTGTGCTCTTGAAAATCTTCTACTCCCATCCCTTGTGATGCCTCGTCAGCTGGATTGTCTTTAGAGCTCACATACCTCCACTGATCAACATCTGTGACTTCTCGGATCAGGGAGACTTCATTTGCGACAAAGGTATGAAATCTCTTAGTTTAATTTCTGATGTATTTCAGGACAGTGGTACTGTTGGTCTAGAAAATAGATTTCTCCAACTCCACATGTAGCTCTCTTTTGAAGCAGTTGGTCAAGGTGAACAGCCAGAACAGCTGCAGTGAGCTCCAGATGAGGAATGGTGGTCTGTTTGAGAGGAGCCACTCTGGCCTTTCCCAGGAGGAATGTGAGGTGTACCTGATTATCTCTTTCAAATCTTGTGTATGACACTGTGCCATATCCCACTTGGCTGGCATCAGAAAAGTGGTGAAGCTGCGCTGTAGCAGGACAGAAGGTTTTGGGCTTAACACACCGATCCACTTTAAACTCTGCCATTCTCTTCAGGTCTTCCAGCCAGCCAGATGGTTTGGAGAAAACCGTGCAACTGTCGTACATGGCTTTGTGGTGTTTTTTTACGGGTTGATAAAGGTTCATAGTGTTACCTCATGAGGCAAGTTCTGCACAATACCTGATGTTGCACAGCATCTTCTTTTTTAAAGCCCAAATAAATGCACACACCTGACATGCTGCCCCTCTTTGGTACTAAACTTTCTGCAGCATCAGCTTCTGTCAAGCCTGAGGCAGCAGGTTAAAGCGCAGCCCTGCCTGCTCCGCTAGCTCGCAAGTCACGTGACCAGTCAAATCACAGCTCTTGCGATTAGAAAATCTTATTCTATCATATCGCAATATTATCGCAAATGCAATTAATCGTTCAGCCCTAATAAACATAGACGACTGTAGGTAAAAAAACTAGAGAAGTATTTTGTCTTGTGAACTAAAAATACATTTTGATGTAGAAGGACATCCTGGCATTTTGAATGGATTGTATTTGACAAAATGTTTATCACACTAAACAGTATTGCTTTATGGGTATTGGTGCAAAAAGGATTCATCAGTGCATCCACTCCATCATTCAATTTGAAAAAATAAGAAAAAACAATTTATTTACAATAAATGTCTAAATTTTGATGTCAGTCCAGTGTTTTGAAAATCTTTGTGAATAAATGCAGTTATCAGCCAACAGCTGGAAGTCAGAGGGACAAACTATGCCGTTGGCCTACAATCAATAATCCATACAGTCAAAGTGCAATAAACCATTACATAACTCAGGCGTGTCATACATTAAAAGAAAGAAGTCAAAAGCATATGCTTGTAGTTTTTATTTGTTTCCATTATCTCACGACAGTGGACTTCACATATATGCTATAAATGTGTCATTTAAATACACCAATAAGAATGCTAATAAGCGTCATATAATAGACTTAACTGCCTTACCATCTATTAACTATTTCTAGACTAGTAAAAGTTAGTACAAGTGCCTTAATATAAGGTGTTACCTGAGAAGGTACAACACAGAGCAATGAGGAAAAAGCAATAATGAAATGCTCTGGTTGCATATAATGAGAAGATGCAGAGGCTGAAAGAGCACAAATGACAAATGAAGCCTCTCCAGATGAACTGGGTCTGGTTTGATGTCACAGGCTGTCAAATCTGAGGTGTTATGTGCTCCTCTGAGCAGCTTGTACTGCATATCAGTGTGACACTCTTCTTTCCTCTTTGCTACCTACCCCCCCCACCCCCCCACACACACACACACACACACACACACACACACACACACACACACACACACACACACACACACACACACACACACACTTTATCTACACTTCCACTCTCTCTCTCTCTGTCTCTGCCCAGGCCCGCTGGTTGTGCATGACCATCCATCTGCACCACTGATCAGGTGGTTTCAAACCATGGCTTTGACAAACAGGTGTGGCTCCTCTGAAAGTTGCTATTTGGTGTAATGTGGGAGATGGGGACAAGGGGTTGAGAGATGTGTGTGTGTGTGTGTGTGTTTGTGTGTTTGTGTGTGTGTGTGTGTGTGTGCGCGCACTTCTAATGGCACGTTAGTAAATCACATTACAGCATAAAATTATGAGGAACTGTTTGACCTTAGTATAATATGTATATTCATTTCTGCTGTAAAATTCCACATGGATGTATATAGGATTGACTCCCTTTTGGAGCCAGCCCCCTAGTGGACATTCAATTTAGTGCAGCTTTTGATACACGAATGTCAACAGAATCAACCTTTACTGTCAGGACCAAAATGTCCTTTGTCAATCCCATTTTCAAACACACCTGCTAAAATGTCATGTCACCGGTGGTCACCTCGACCACAGTAAATAAAAGGAGCAAACAACTGTAGTCCTCGTGCCCTCTGATGTGAACTTTGAAACAGCATTTCAACAGTGGAATAGAGTACTGCCACAGACAGATGGCCTTCGCATAAGTTATTACTGTTATAAACTAAGACAAAGATTACATATGCCAATACATGTAACATCTGAGCATGTGGATCACAGATTAAAGGGGACCCAAAATCTCCTCAGATTTGTATGTTTTTATCCACTATTTTAATTTGGAACGAGATCATATAAGTCTTGGTCCGTTTAAAATACAGTCTCCAGTTCAATACAACAAAGGTATGTATATTTTTATTTTTGATTGTTAATTCTGCACTTATTCATAAAGTCATTATCCAGTGATGTACACAGGGGTACCATAAGGGGAAGAAAGGTGATGATGACTGGAAGGGCCCACAATTGATAAGGGCCCTTGTAAATAGTAAAGTATTAGTCAATAATGCATTATTATTACATTCCACATAATGCTCCATAGATAAAACAAAGACACAACAACTACATTACTCACTGGATACTGGACAGTTTTAGTCATGATGTTATGAGCCAGGATCATGTGTGGGTGACACTGTTATGTGTGGAAGTGGATGGAGAATTGAAGAGCAGCGCCATTAGCAGCATTAGCATTAGCATCAATACAGATGATGAGGAAGAATTATATGAGAGGAGAGAAAAAGTAAAATCACATTTTATTTTATATCAATGTACAAAAAAATCTAATACTTTTATCCTTAAAAATATTATCAGAACGTAAAAGATGGTTTGCACCTTTCTCATTAATCTGATACTCATATGAAACTGAAAAATCTATAGTAAGGACAATCCTGGTCCAATCCTGCATGGCGTTATACTTTTAGGGTATGCATGGTTTGTGACACTGAAAAATGGGGCCTAAAGGGATATTTTTTTCATGGGGCCTCAAATCCCTTGAGGCACCCCTCAATATGCATCATATGATTCTTTAATAGTAATATTGTTGAAGAACTCTGAAATCTAACGGAATTTTTTGTCAATATGAAAAGGTGCATTTGACTGTTTGGTATCTCCACATGTTTTCTGGTGCAAATACAACTTCTATAGCATTATAGTGTGAGTGGTTCCATGGTCATGACTCTAGAACAGGGGTGTTAAACACATACCCAAAGGGTCCAATCCGGCCCATGGGATGAATTTTCAAAGAGACATTGACAGTTAAGTTGTGTTGGTCATAAAGTTAAAGTGCTATATTTTTCAGTTCTAGATCCATGTTACTAAATATTTTGTGTATTTGTAGATCCACTGATCTGTAAGTTGTAATGCACATGTGTAAAGGATAAACTGAGGCAGAACATTGTTAAAATTCACCTATTTTTTAAAAAGAAATTTCAGGTTGTTCATTAATTTTCAGGTTATTCACATTTTTTGTTTAAGGATAGTTTGTAAAGGTAAACATTTATACAGATTGTAGTTAGTTGTCTTGCATTAAAACACACAAAAAATTGGAGTTGTCATTATTTATAAGTTATTATGCTATTATTTTAATGGTCCAGCCCACTTGATGTCCAATTAGGCTGAATGTGGCCCCTGAACTAAAATGAGTTTGACACCTATGCCTTAGAAGAAACACTCTCTCACAGTTTACTGAACATTTGCATAAGCATCCATGATATATGATAACATATGATGTTTTTGACTCTTATGGATATTATAAATATCTTGGAACAATGAAGACACTCTCAGTTGATGCAATAAAAGTAACATCAAAAAGACAGAGAAGAACTGTATATGTGTATGAAATCATGTCTAAAGTATGTCCTCTCAACCACAAAAGCATTAGTAATAAAGTGGTTCTGGTCTGTATCACATGTTGTGGTAAAAGTTAGAATTTTACAGCTCAGATACAAACCCTACATAAAAAATGGAACAGTACGGAAATGCAAGTTATAAAAGAAAGCAGTGATAAAACATTGTAGACAGTGTGAACACAACATATTACATGTTTTGTCTGGTCAACTTCATTTCCTTTGTAAATATACCTCTAATCCTCAGCTTCATACTACGACACATACTAAAAAAAGTTAAGGTTGTGAGTCAGGGGTATCAAACTTGTCCAGCAAAGGGTCCAATTCGGCACTGTGGGATGAATTTGTGAAATGCAAAAATGATACTGAAGATATTAATAATAAAGGATGTTAAAATGAACCAACACTTTAAGCCCAATTCAATCTCAAGTGGGTTGGATCAGTAAAATACTATCATAATAACCAGCAAATCATTACAACTACACATTTTTGTCTTTGTTTTAGTGTAAAAAAGTCCATTTACATGAAAATGTTTAGATTTACAAACTATCCTTTCACAGAAAATGTGAATAACCTGAAGAAATATGAACACATGAAATGTCTGAAGAGAAGTAAGTGTAATTGTAGCAATATTCTGTCTGTTATTAAATGTTTTATGTCTTTCCACTGCGATCTGTAAGTTGTAATGTGTAATGATAAACTGAGGCAGAATATTGTTAAAATTAATCTATTTTTCACATGAAATTTCAGGTTGTTCATGAATTTTCAGGTTTTTCACATTTTTTGTTTAAGGATAGTTTGTAAAGGTAAACATTTATACAGATTGTAATTTTACCTCTTGCATTAAAACACAAAGAAAAAATTTGGAGAAGTCATTATTTATTATTTATTTTGCACTTTAATAATAATAAAAAAAAATCAAATTGTTCATGTTATTCACATTTTTTTTTAAGTATACTTTGTAGATGCAATATTTTCACAGTGTAATTTTAATTTTTTTCACTGTAATTTTACTTTTTACTGGTCTGGTCCATGAACTAAAATGAATTTGACAGCCCTGACAGATAGCAGCAACCATGTTGTTGTTGTCATTTCTTGTCACAGCACTTGGGACTGAAGACACCAAGTGATAAATTTTATTAGACAGTTTTTTTTATTTCTTAAAGTGTGCATTAAGGTGTGTCATTGTTGTATTTTTCAACATGTTCCACACCATCAGCGAGGCCTTTCAAAATGTGTTCATAATGTTAATGGTAATGGTTTGACTTCCTGATGAAGGCTTGAAGCCGAAAAGCGTTGAAGTGTTTTTTGGGTCTAGATATGACCGTGCCATGTGAATAAAGGCATTTTAATGTTTAAAGAGAGTGTCTTGGATATTTTTTTTCCAGTTTGATATCTACTTTTTGAATCCCTTTTTCCAAAGAGCACCTCGAACAGACTCTTTTTTGGTCCGAGAAGCATTCCTTCCCATGAATTTTTTGTGTTCATATTGTGTTCTTCTTTTTTTGTCTTGTTGAAATATGCATGGACATCCCTGGAAAAGGCTTCATCTTGCAGACAGCATGTGTTGCTCAAAAATCTTCCTTAACATTTCAGCTTAACTAATGAAGGCCCAGTATTACTGTTGTGGCAGCTCCCAAATAATTTTTCTCCGTATTTAACCTTTCTTAGATGATTTATCACCATTTATTGTAATATTATCCTCTGTATTTTGCATTTTTTCAGTGTATATCAGATATTTTTCAAATTTAATTCACTGATCATGTAGATATTCATAAAAGCACAGATTAAAGTTGAGGATTACTATATCAAAAACAGAGAAAACTGCTGAAAAAGTGACTTTTTCAGTCAAATATCATTAACTGAACATAAACCAAATACAACCGAGGATAATTAGAATAAATGGTGATAAATCATTTAAGAAAGGTTAAATACGGAGAAAAATTATTTGGGAACAGCCACAAAAGTAGAACTGGGTCTTTATGGATTTAAAATGGTTCAAAATCTTTACTGATTTGTGGAGGACATTATTGTGTTCAACATTCACAATACTTACATAGCACTTCTACATTTCCCTCTTTGAGCTAATACTGTTAACACTGTTTGCTTTATGAATTGTAAGCATATTTGTTATTTTTGTTTTATGGTTTACAGGATACTTTAACATTAGGATATGACAGCAGCAGATAGAGTTTGACATTTTAACACAAATAATTTATTATTGTAAAAGAACTGTGAGACATGGCAAACATTTCGAAACTAATCCTTAAGTTTGATTTGGCAAATCTGAGGAAAACACGGTCAGGTGGCCCTAACCTGTCATCCTCTGCAACGCAAGCCTGAACTGGCTCATATCTGAAAAGTAAAATAACAATCTGTCTATTCAAGTGTATTGATCAAACATGCCAGAGTTCATATTAGACCTTCATGACATCTTTGTTAAGCTTTGTCAGCACAATTTTCCCTTTAAAAGGAACGCCTGTGACTTCACACATTCACAACCACTTCAGCCATGAGAGTTGTTGTGCTAGCCCTGACGCTGGCCCTAGTGGGTAAGTATGGCTTCCTGTTTTCACTTTCTCTCTTTCTTAGTATTTTCTTTTTTGTGATTATATTCAGAAAATGTGAAATGCAAATTATGACAGTTATTTATAGTGTAAAGACTTTGATTTCAGTCTCTGCTTATGTGCTTTTTTTTTCATTATTTAAATGCTGTAACTCCATTTAAGCAAAATGATCGATGTACTTCATTTCAAAATTCTATAAATGTCTTAGCTTGATCATTTTTTTCTGTATAACAGTCAGGGTGGTTTCCTGTAGGTAATTAATCAAGAGTTAGATTTAATCTGTTGTTTGTTACTGACCTCATGTCACAGCACCAACGGCAGAAGGAGGGGATGACGGGATGTTGTCCATTAAAAAAAAAACTGTGTCAAATACTTCTAGTTTAAGTCATTTAGAATCGTTCAGGTCCATGGATTTAAGAAACTATTGGGAGCTTCATTTAAAAACAATGACTGCTGTTAATGGGAGGGGAAGCAATAAAATGAACACTTGGAAAAAAAACAGCTTTGTAGCCTTTGCTTCAACTGTTTTTGTTTTGTTTGTTTTTTTTCACATTTCAACTGTGTATGTGATGGTAGATACTAAAAACAGTTCAAAGCAATACCACTAACAGTTAAACTGGGTTAACAGTGACATAAATGCAGTGGAATCCGCCTTTAGCGATCCGTTTTCCGAATTATCACCATCAGCAGGTGATTATTAAAACCCTACGTTTTATTGGTCGTTTGTCTATAAGTCTAATATTCACTTTTACTTGTCATAATCAGATTAATTTACTTTGAACTGGGTTGGTGGGTTTTTAGAGACACCTGCATTTTTAATCTTGCTATATACATGTTGTTGACAGACAAAAATTCACAATATCTCAAACTTGCAATTAAAAGTCGGACAGTCTTTGTGACTTTTATCTGCAGCCTGATTGTCCAGCTTCGCAGACTGATGGTCACATGATATTCTCATTATTCTTAAATGAATAAATCTGGTGGAAACAGTAAAACTGTCCCTGCTCTATAGAGACATTACAAAGCATTGATTTACTAAGCAGTCTTGCTTAATTATCTGTACATTTTCATAATGAGAACATATTTTCCAAGTGCAGCAGCCCTGACCTCAGGTTTTCTAAGACCTAAAATGAACACTGTAAGATGACTGATCACTATAAGTGAATTAATTAAATGGACATTAATGCTTCTGTCCCAGGCTTTTTTAGCCATATACAAAATGCATTTCTGTAATTTACCCACACTGATCAACATTTTCGGTCATTTGAGACTCATTTGTGGCCATTCATGTACCAGAAAATTTACATTTTTTTCCATTCCTTTTTAGCTGGCCACCATCCGGAATTAGGTAAGTTCAGAGCAGTTTTAAAATCTGAAGTGATGGTTGACATTAAATTTACTTGCAGCAGTGTTTAAAATAAGAATAAGTTAGTCAGTGAAAAGGCATTTAATTAACATGTTATCTCCAACAATATTTCCAGCTCCTCAGTTTAAAACCAACAAGCTTTATGAATACAAGTATGAAGCAGCGGTCCTGGGTAAATTACCAGAGGACACAAAATCTGGTCTCAAAATGACAAGCAAAGTTCACATCAGTGTCCTAAGAGATGACCAGCACATCATGAAGGTAAAAAGGATACATAACAACCATAGTTTTATTTTCTTTTAAAAGTCAAACTGGTTTCAAATGTTTTTTTTTTTACTCAACAGCTTGAGGACGTTAAATTCTTTGAGCACAGTAAAGCTGAGTATGGAAATCGTTTCATCCCAGCAAAAACTGATGCTCTGGAAGCTCAGCTCATGAAGCCCATCAAGTTTAGGTATGAAAATGGTGAGGTGAAAGAAGTAAGCACTGCTGATGGAGTCTCAATACAGGCACAAAATATCGCAAACAGCATCCTGAATCTTCTTCAAGTCAAAGTCAAGAAAACACTGAACATCTATGAGTTGTATGAGGTTCGTCAAAAATCTTAATAATCCTGATCATAACTCCAGAGTTGAAATCTGGCTCTTCATGCAAACCTATGCTCTGGTTATTAGGATGGAACTCAAGGTGAGTGCAAAAACTTATATGTCATCCCTGAAGAAGAATCCAGGGGATGCATGCAATTGATGAAGACCAGAGATTTGGAACACTGCCGAGAGAGGACCATGAAATTCTCAGGGTTGGCATACACTACAAAGTTGGCAAAGAGCCAGCAGGTAGCTGAAATCCACTTTGTGCTATTTAGACATTGAATGTATTGAAGCACAACAATGTGACAACTAGCATGTGGTCTAACTTTGCAGGATCCTCATGAAGGTCAAAACCTGAAAGGTGTTACAACATACTATTATGACTTGAACATGGCTGACAAAGTCCAAATCATGGCTGTAAATGCTACCGAAGTGATTGAATTCATACCTGTCCAAGAGATGAAAGGAGCTGCTCAAATAATGACAGAGTATGTTGACTGATAATGAACAGAACATTGTGACAGATGATGTTTTTATTATTTAATGACACTAATGTTTTTCTCCATTACTTTCAAGGCAAATCCTGACTTTCCATAACATTTTGGATGGTGTTCTGGATGTACCCTCTCACCTCCATTATTCAGTGGAGCGAAGATCCCTCAAGTACAAGTTTTCCACCGAGCATCTTCAGACACCTATCAACCTCATACAGCCTGAAAGATCACAGAGCCGGGTGTGACTTCAGACTTTTACTTGAACGCATCAGTAATCTACAACCAAAAGAATTCTACCATATTCATTGAATGTATTCATCTTTTTTTAAGATTGAAGAATATCTAAGGAAACTGGTCCAGTTCAATGTTAACCAAGTCAATGAGAATGCACCTGAGGTTTTCCTTGGGCTGATTCACAACCTTCGGAGAATCAGCTATGAAGAGCTGAAAAACATATTAGATCGACACTGGAACGCTCCTCAATACAGGTGACATTGCATTGTAAAACCTTTGATAAATATATGCACAATTTTTACAAAGGTGTCTAAATTCCTATGATATTTTTCAGATCACTGCTTTTAAAAACCATTCCTGCCATCGGTACAAATGTTGCTCTGAAATTCATCCATGAGAAACTGCTGCATGGCAACAACCAAATCAACACTGCTGAACTTATTCAGTTATTGATTGGATCCTTCCACATGGTGACAGCAGATCCTGAGGCTGTTGAGCTGCTTGAGGTGAGTAAAGTCCACACCTTTATTCTATTGGTAATATCAACAGGAGACTTTATCATTTTTGCTCCAATCCTCCAGCAAATGGCTTTTAACCAAGATTTACAACAAACTCTGAGAAATGAATACACGGGTGTGCGTGACATCCTCATGCTTGGTTATGGTACCATGATTTCAAAATACTCTATTGAGGAGCCTGAGCGTGCTGACAAATACGTAAAGGTGAAAAACATCTTTCCTCCTTTCTATATTACTTCAAATATCTTGCACATTTCTCAGTGACAGAAGATGACATTATAGTCTTATTTGTCCTACAGCGCATCCGGGACCAACTTAACAGAGCTGTCGAAGAGGATGATATACACGAAATCCTCCTGCTTCTGAAGGTTTTGGGAAACACTGGTCATCCATCTGCCATTAAGTCAATCTCAAAGTGCCTGCTTCTTCCAGCAGATAAACCAGAAGTTAAGAGAATCCGTACTGAAGCCATTGGGGCCATGAAGAACATCGCAAAGAAACATCACAGAATGGTGAATTATTAACACAAAATATTTCAAATGATTCTTAATTTTGAAAGAACCTGACAATATGTCCTTTTCTTGTGAAACTAGATCGAGGAAACTGTTCTTCCACTTTACTTGGACAAAACTCTTGACTCAGAGCTCCGTATACTTGCATGCTGGCTGCTGTTTGAGTCGAAGCCTCGGTTGACGATGGTTTCCACCATGGTCCGCAGTTTAAGGACAGAGAGAGACATTCAAGTTGCATCCTTCGTACATTCTCTGGTTTGGCAGATGTCCCAGAGCACTGCTGCTATCCATGCTGAACTGTAAGAGCACTCTATACTCCTCCAAAACTACTTCTGTGCATAGTTGATACTGTTAAATCTCAGATCCTCCTGGATTCGTATCTTCCTTTATTATGAGCATGTTGGACTGCCTACTGATGAGTTATTACCTCTTTCAAAAGGCAAAGGGAGTTGATTTGTAAAGTATAAAACGCAGAAACAAATGAAATACCAACCAAGTTCAGTAAGAAGAAACCACAAAGCAGTTCTTTCAATCTTTCTTTAATAATCCAGCGTTAGTCTGTTTTCTCAGCCTCTGCTGTTATGGAACAACTAGCACAAGTTCATGTTCAAGTTCATGTAACACAAAATATATCAGTGTTACATAAAACATTCTTAGTCTTATATAAGGGGCATTTGTTGTCATTACACAAACTGTAAAGGTAATTAACCCATAAAGACCCAGTGATACTTCTGTATCAGTTCGCAATTGAAATTTCTCTATATCTAACTTTCTTAGGTGATTTATCACCATTTCTTTACCACATTATCCTCTGTATTTTGTATTTTATCACTATAAATCCGGTATTTTCCTGTCTTTAATTTACTGATAATGCAGATGTTCATAAAAGGTCAGATTAAAACTGAGGGTTATTATATCAGAAACAGAGAAAACTGAGGAAAAAGTGACTTTTTCAGTCAAATATCATTAACTGAACATAAACCATGCATTTCCTTCCATTGTCGTTGATCAAACTCCATGGGTGTTAGTGGTGAATCAGTGTTGTAGAAGATGACGGTGTTTCCACGGTAACTACAGAGCCTCTGAACGTCCAAATGGGTCATATCTGATGACCATGAAAAGATGAAGAATTGTATTTTACACCAATTATTAACATGTATTGATAAGTTTAGTGGCTCAACAGATAGCCTATTAAACATTTTAGATCAGGAGATACTTTTGGTCACTGGTGTGTACTTGAGCCTTTATGGGTTAAAATATACTTATGTAGGTTAATCTGAGTTGGTCCCCAAGCATCTTCACTGTGCAATGTGCTAATGCTAATTGATAATATTTACATTGAACACATGGATAGAAAATGTTACTAAGATCCCTACAGGCTAACAGTTTATTTACACTTCATCCAAGCACTTAAATGATCATTTCTCATTTTAATTACTGGCAAGGAAAGTGAACTACTAGCTAGCTACTTGCAGAGCTGAATGGGAGCCTGTGACTGTACTAGGATGATATGATGTGTGGATGGTGATTAAATGGTAGTGACTAATTAATATGTCAAAAAGCTGTTGATGGATAAGACGGCTTAGCACAGAGAGACCTAAGGGTTGTCAGTAAAGGTTGCTAGTTGAAGGCTCGCTATTTGGAAAGCAACAGGCCACTATTATCCTTATTTTCTAATGCATCATAACAGCATATTAATAAGTTAGAAAACATCTAGTTACTAATTAATAATAACGTATTAAAACTATTTATAAATCCTTAATAAGGCATCCTTTGTGTAAAGTGGTACTAGTATATGTATTAACTCTGCTCCTTCATAAATGTCTTTACAGGGCACAAGCTTCCAAAATTGCTCTCAAACTCTTACGCCAAAATCAAAGTCTAAACTTACGCAGAAGATGGGAAAGTCTGGACTTTGTCTACAGCAAAGCCATCCATATGGACTACTACAACAGTTAAGACCTACACCATGTCTAATTATAGTTCTGCTGAAATATTGGCAAAAAAAATTTTTTTTTTTCAACTAAACTTATGAATCAAATTCTCAGATACCTTGAAGCTTGGTGCTGATGGAAGCCTTGTCTTCATCAATGACCACGCAACTTTATTCCCAAAAACGATTGTGGCTAAGACCAGCGCTTACTTTTCTGGAGCTACTGCTGATGTTCTAGAGGTACAATGGAAAGAAAATCTATACTTTAAAGATAGTTAATTCCAACTTTGAGAGTTATTCCTTTAACATTCTTTAACATCTTCCTAGGTTGGAGTGAAACTGGAGGGACTGCAGGAGGCTCTTCGGAAGAAACAGATCACTGAAAGCCAGGACAGGTTAACCAAGATGCAGCGTATCCTTAGCACTGTAAGAAAACATATTCACTAAAGACAAAAAGAAAATGTTAAAATATGCCACAGCTGCTTGGATGAATGTTTCATGTACACTTCGTCTTTCCACAGATCAGTCATTTCAGGAATTTGCCTGCACGTGGGCCACTGTTTTCTGCATACGCCAAGGTCTTTGGACAAGAAATTGCCTTCGTAACCATTGACAAACCCATGATTACAAAGGCAGTCGAGGTACAATTTAAATCAATCTGTCAACCTCAAATCACATTTTATGACACATTATTTGTGACAGTTTTGGTAATCTTCATAATGTCCTTCCTTACAGCTTGCCAAGGAAGCAGCTCAGCACTACGGAAGGAATTTCGTTGATGCTCTACTGTCTGGGGATGCTCGCTATTCTGAGTCTTTTGTGAATCCAGTTCTGGTTGCTGAGATGAAGTGTGTCATTCCCACTATTGGAGGAATTCCCTTTGAGATGAGTCTATCCACTGCTGCTGTTGCTGCTGCAGATGTTCAGGGTAAGTAATTAAAATGTTTTTTTTTTTTTTATGTAGAAAAATCACATACTGTATTTGAAAAACCTGATGAGAACTTTGCATGCCTTGACTGTTGAGAATATTCAATATTCTTGACACCAGTCATTGTGTATGAGCAGGGGCTCAATTGATCAAATTAATTTTACTTATTGAAGTGGAGGAGCTGCTGTATGTATTGCATTTAAATGCTTCTTTTTAGAATCAGATCATGTTAATTAAGCATGTGATTGTTGGGTTGTTTCTTTTGATAGTTCACATTGCCTCAACACCAAAACAGGATGGATCTAATGATGACTTACTGAACAGAAAATATCAACTTGAAACTGAAATCAGACCAAGGTAGCTGCAACTTCTGACAATTCACAATTAGCTGAAAATATGTCAAAAGTCATTCACAAATATATATATATATATATGTACTTTTCAGGATTGATATGACGACATTTGCTGTGATGGGAGCAAACACAGAGGCACTTCAGGTTGCAATACTATCAAGAGCTAAATTCAGCTCCTTCGTGCCTGCCAAGATAAGCGCTGGTCTTGACATCACTGATGAGAACTTTAAGATTGATATCCTGCCTGTTTCCATGCCTAAGAACATTGTTGATATTGAGTAAGCAAACATTTAGATCTCAAATATCTCTAAATATGAATAATTGAAAATGTCTTTTTGAAGTTAATCTTTTACGTAACTGTGTCCTTGTTTTCTCAATAGAGTTGAAACTATTCCAGTTGCAAGAAACATTGACAACACAACAGTTAATGTTCAGGAGCTATCCTCCCTAGAGGAACTTTCTTCTGCTGACACTTGGGTAAGCTCTAAGTGTTTTTAAAAGTGGTTGGATTACATGATCTAAATGTACAATGAAATTAATCAGTCCTCATTGTTTAAGTCCCAAAAGACACTGTCCCAAAGGTCGGCTGACATCAAGCAATGGAAAGCAGCCAGGAAGACACGTTGTATCAAGGTCTTTGGAGCAATGCAGGTTTGTTTGAGCATTGCCACTAACAGCTCTGCCTCCAGGAGAGACAAGGCCTTGACTGGAAAGCACTCACTTGCGCTGTCTTTGAAACCAAGTAAGAACTGAAACCACAACCATTTTGTAGTTTCTTAAATTATCATGCTTATATCAATTAATAATGCCATTATTCAACAATATTTTCAGTTGAAGGTGAACCTGTTGAAAAGCTTCAAATGGAGGTTCAAGTTGGACAAAATGCTGCAAGGAAGATGATGAAACAGGTCGATCAGTGTGCCGAAGAAATCATTGAAGGAAGACCCATTTTGACAAAGCTCAGGAAAATCTTGGCTCCTAGTCATAGAAACAGCAGTAGGTCAGCATCTTCTTCCAGCGTATCTTCCAGCTCATCCAGCTCCTCCAGCTCATCCCATCCCACAAGTAATGCCATTGATGCAGTAATTCAAGCCTTTGGACTTCAAAGACGCCGAAGCAGCAGTAGCAGCAGCAGCAGCAGAAGCAGCAGCAGCAAGATCAGGAGCAGCAGCAGAAGAAGAAGAAGAGGCAGCAGGCGCAGCAGCAAGAGGAGTAGCAGCATCTCAAGTAGCAGCCGCAGAAGCAGAAGCAGCAGCAGCAGCAGCAGCAGCGTTAGCAGCAGCAGCAGAAGCAGCAGCAGAAGCAGAAGCAGCAGCAGCAGCAGCAGAAGCAGACAGCAGAAGCAGAAGAAGCAGAAGAAGCAGCAGCAGCAGCAGAAGAAGCAGCAGCAGCAGCAGAAGCAACAGCAGCAGCAGAACCAGCAGAACCAGCAGAACCAGCAGAACCAGCAGACGCAGCTCCTCCAGATCACTCAGATCTTCCAGTGCAAGTTCTGCATCTAGCCTCATGTCTATTTTCTCATCAAGCTCTAGTTCTTCCTCCAGGTCTCGTAACTCAAAGGTACTGAAGCAAAGGTTGTTTTTTGTTTGTTGTAAATGACTTAACAACACTCACTGGTCTTGACATCACATTGTGAGAAATCATATGGAAACTAAATACGACAACATAAAGCCTTCACAGTACTTCAGTTATAAAGAGCATATTTCGGAGTTTGGACACTAATTTCCAGTTTTATACAATGTTCTTGTAGGAATCTCAGCGCAGGTCAGCATCATCTTTCGTAAGCCGTAGTGCAAGCTCTCAAGCCTCCAACACGAAGGTGAAACCTCTTCCCCAAATTGATGTTTCCCTGAGGGGACTGTGTTTGTATTTAAATAACTTAAAATATACTATTTCTACAGGACAAATCCTTTGATGATCCTAATGTCACCATCCTCCTGAAAGTTGTCAGAGCTGACATGAAGCCACAGGGTTATCAAATCACTACCTACATGGACAGATCTACAACCAAGCTTCACATGATTCTGGCAGACTTGGCAGAAGACTGGATGGTCCGTGCTGATGTGGTGCCGAGAGTGCATAGAGCAATTGTAAGAAAAAAAGAAATAAAAAAAAACAGTCATACATGTCAGAAATTTGTGCAAATTAGCATAATATTCATTGTTTATTGCCATTCTATCACATCTCAATAGGCCAAAATCAGGTGGGGAGAAAAATGCAGAGGATACAACACCACTATCACAGCTGAGACCGGCCTTGTTGGTCAAAACCCTGCAGCTCGCCTCAAAGTGCAATGGTATTTTGAGTTCATGCACAATGCAGAGATGTAATGAAATTTCACCCTACTTACATGCAATACAGATTTGGTAAAATGTCTAATATTCCTCACAGGATGAATAACCGCAAGTTTGCAGCAAAGCATGAAAACAGCACAAACCAGATTTCCTTTACAGTGGTTGCAACATCCGAGAAGACCATTAATGTGATTGTGAAGGAAAATGTAATTAAAAGTCACTTTACTTTCTCAAAATATTAAAGTCCCACTTACTCAACATATTTTTTCATAACCTGGTGCATTATTGCGTCTACAGAGAGTCATCTATAAGAAGAGGGTTGAGCTTCCCATCCGTCTCCCACTTAGCTATATGGATGATCTTACTCCCATCAATGGCGTAAGCAACAAAGTCACTTACCTGTTTGCTAAGGCTGGTTCAGGTAAATATATGACTGAATACAAAAATAATCAGTAGTTGCTTCTTATCATGAACTAAACCATAAATGTCTTTCCTCTGATTTAGCTCAGTGCATGTTTGATGGAACCACACTGGTCACATTCAACAAGAACCATTTCCAGAACTACCAGCCTTTGCCTTGCTACCAAGTTCTGGCCCAGGATTGTACTGGAGAGGTGAAGTTTATTGTTCTGCTGAAGAAGGATGAGAATGGCCAACACCATATCAATGCAAAAATTGCTGACTTGTGAGTGTTCATGAAAAACACAACTCAACTGTATGTTCATTCATGAGCTGACAATAGTCAATAATAATAATAATAATAATAATAATAATGATAATTTATGTCCTTTTAGTGACCTTGACCTCTATCCAATGGACGCTGAAGTGGTTGTCAAAATTAATAACCGGGAAATACCCAGGGACACCCAGCTATACGTCATGAATGAAGGTTTTTAGACGCATTCCCTTATAAAAATCTGTCACTTAAAAATGAAATTTAGTGTGAGAAACTGTAGATTTTGCTACCAAGCCACAGATGTTCCTATTAAACCATTACAGATGACAGTTTAACATCTGTTTTTATGTTATAACCCTAATATGTGGCTGAAACACAACCTAAATTACATCAGCTTAACCATCCTGGTGGTTGTTAAGAGGTTTTAAATCATGAAAAAACCTGTTATCCAAATAAAAAGCTGCATATTTTCCTTATAGGTGCTATCATGATCAAGAGAAGGGGTAAGGGCATCTCTGTGACCGCTGGCTCTTTTGGACTTAATGAACTCTACTTTGACAAAGAATCATGGAAGGTAAAAGCAACCACTGGGAAACAAAACCACTTGGATAAATTTGATAGATATGTTTGACGTTTACTGATATTAAGATGTCTTCTTGTAATGCAGGTTGATATCGAGGACTGGATGAGAGGACGCGTCTGTGGAATTTGTGGCATGGCTGATGGACAAGTCTCAAAGGGATTTTACGGACCTGACGGACATGAGATCAAAAATCCTGTCAGCTTTACTCATTCTTGGGTTCTGTCCGCTCAGAGCTGCAGGGACAACAGTGGTGAGTGATGTGTTTGGAATCACATACACTACACATTATATAGATACAATCCATACAGCATAAAGAAATAAAAAAGAGAAGTATTTGATATGGAACACAGTAGTGTACAGCAGAGTTACAGGACCACAGATCTTGATTGATCCCAAACTGGGAAACTATTGTGCAGCAGCAAAACGAACAGTAAAAATAAAATATAAGAATTAAAATAGAATACATGCGCAAACATAACAAATTAGGAGTATATAAGAAAATTGGTTGAAAATCTGGACAATCATCATGCAAACAATTATCTATGCATGTTACAAGATCATAAAAATCATAGAAACTAATACAAATTCAGGCAAAGAAAAAAACAATTCAGTCTACATAGGTTGGATCTTATTCTTAAAAGTTGAGCTATAGAAAAAGGAAAATGAGGGATATTTTCACTTTTCAGTCCTTTTCCACTGTATGTATGTACTTTTTAAAATAGGATAATGTCGGTGCCGATTGAAGTGGGTACATCGATTGTTCCACAGAGATGATCTCAGATATTTGAGTGAGTGTTGATTCACAGAGGTCCACCTTTTGAGAACGTACAGAGTAATTGTGACTGAGGAAAACTTGGAAAGAGCTAGGAAGGTCATGCGCTAAATAAACAATTAGCAATACACCCTATTACTGTAGAGTATTTAACCCAGAAAGGCCAGTGGAAACCAAAATAGTCTACTGATCTAAACTGTTTAATACCTGTTGATCCACTAATCCTATCAACACATGTAAATAACTGGCATAAAATACAGTTTGTCAGCTTTTCATGGTCATCAGATATGACCCATTTGGACGTTCAGAGGCTCCGTAGTCAATGTGGAAGCACCGTCATCTTCTTCAACATTGATTCACCAGTAAAACCCATGGAGTTGGATCAATGACAATGGAAGGAAATGCATGGTTTATGTTCAGTTAATGATATATTTGACTGAAAAAGTCACTTTTTCCTCAGTTTTCTGTTTCTGGTATAATGACCCTAGTTTTAATCTGACCTTTTATGATCAGTGAATTAAATACAGGAAAATACCTGATTTTCACTTTCAAAAAACACAAAATACACAGGATAATATTATATATATATATATATATATATATATATATATATATATATATATATATATATATATATATATATATATATATTTGTTTTGAATGGTGATAAAGCTCTCTAAAAGCTAGACAGAAAAATACATTTTTGTAATTACCACAAAAGTAGCACAGGGTCTTTATGGGTTAAGGATAAATGAAGTTGTAATATGTCTGCTGTAATAAGTCAACATAAAGGAATGATTATCTCTTTTTAGGGAACTCATAGAAATACTTTAGTGTGTTATTGGGGGACCTAACAAGACTTATTACTTTAGTGAAATTTTTCAAAAATGTTTATTGTTATGTAGAAAATCATGGTCATATTTGGTTCCTTGCCCCTTAAGTAGCAAAAAAAAAAAAAAAAAATCCAAGAAGTATGTATAAAAATACAATAAAAACACATGTAAGGTAAAAGGAACATGTATTTTAGAACATTAGAACATTATTTTTCTACCATTAGACCCCCATGCGTGCTGGTCCAGACCCCTGTCCACATCCACACTATCCCTTTGAACATCACTCCTTACATTAGTACCATTATTTCATGGTACCTAAAAGAGTAGGTCCACTCACCGTTCATGCAGAGGTGGACCTTACAGACCCTGGAGACCACATTGGACCTGAGATTGTTGACTCGCTGTAACTGGTGCTGTATCTGTCTTGTAATGCAATGTGGAAATGACCAAAAATAGTAATTTGCCCTTTAAAGGGTTAATCACCCTGTCAGACTCAGACTGCTGACTTCGGGGTCCCTTCAATCCTTTTTACTGCAGCAGTTTTCTTGATATAACTGCATCTTCATGAGGCGACTCCAGGTTTTACTTACAATATAAAATATAACAATAATTCAGAACCTCACTCTTCCCCCTCTGTCCTTCCCAGAGTGCCGTTTGAGGCTTGAGACTTTGCAGAGGCAGAAGCAGTTCCAGGGTCAGCAGGTGACGTGCTCCTCTGTTGAGCGTGTGCTGCAGTGCTTGCCCGGCTGCCCCTGTGAGGACCACCCCCATCACCGTTGGCTTTAACTGCCAGCAAGCAGGTGAGTCTGCCGGACATCACAACATGTTCAAGGGATTACAATAAATGCTCAAACTAAAAATAACTGCTCTCTCTTGTGTAGGTGGCCAGCACAGCTCAGAGGTTACCAGTGTCCACAATCACAGCGCCGACCTGATGGAAACTGTACAAGCCCACCTTGGCTGCAGCTGTAACGCACAGTGCGCTTAATATCAATTTCTTATGTCAGTGCAATACATCATACCTGTATGATTCTAATTTTCAATCTTCATTAAATAATGGATGCATCTCAAAGAATTCTGTGTTTTTTCATACAATAGAAAATATCATGTATTTTTAATAGGTGTCTGTACACCACACACACAACATTCAACATCAATCATAACAAAAAAGAAACACTAATTTATTACAGCATTTACTCCTCACTCCTGTTGATTTCCTTCTTCATCATATCAAGATGACACTTCAGACCAACACACATCAACACTATGTGAAACACTTCCAATGTCCCCATAAAAAAAAGTGTCTTTCATGATATTATAAATGCTTCAGTGAGGTAAGATTGTCTACAATACATTAATCCTCAGTACTGTTAAAAAATGTCAGTATAAAGCTGCAACATTCTTCACATTAATAAAAACACATTAAGGAAGGTATATTCATAGGATCACCTGTTTCTACCACATCCTTTCTATCACACATCCAAAATACAAAATACCCACTGTTGAAGCAACATTTACAAAATAACTGGCCAATTTGTATACACCATTTTACACCGAGTTTCTTATTGCATTCAGTGAAACAGCAGCATTAGATCTACATTCAACCTTATCATAGTTGACAAGTTTAACCTGACAACAGAACACAAAATGCATGGTATAAAAGATCACATTTAGCGAACTATTGTGCAACAGTGACTATAACAAAATGGCAAAGCATTATCCCAGTACCTGGACATATCTGCCCATTCAATGGTTGAAATTATATAACTTTTTTCACTTAGAGTGTTTGAGCCACAGACACTGCAATACATGGATGTTGGCCTTGCACTTCTTCTGTTTTAAGCCTGGATGTTAAAAAATTACCCCAAACTCAAATGTTACACAAAATATGTTGCTGATAAATTTTACAAAGCCACCATGAAAAATACACTTATCACATAATCTAAGACCCAACTAAACAGTAGATTGTTCCAAACTACACTGTCGCCCATAAAGTTGGAATAATGTTGTTTTCAGACACATTCGTCTTTTAAAACCTATTTTACATGAGTAATCACCTTTGGCCTGGTTTAATGATCACATACTGGGTCCCAGTAACACTTTATCCATCAAGAATGAATCATATTGTCAAAATGATTTCATGAGAACAGGTAAAAATATCTCATCACAACTTTATGGGCAACAGTGTATAATTTTACACATTTTCTTATTGATAAAGAACATAGAAAACCACAAATGGATGAGGGCTCTTATTTGGCTTTGACCATTTACACTTATTTAATAATTTTACAAGATACTTTTAATGTTTGGCATGTATTCATTCAGCTGTATTTCAAAAATATACAGCACATGGTCCAAAGTGAATGGATATTGATAAATCCCGACATTGAAAGATGACAGTCTTTATATAGAGCTGTTCTTCTGTTGAGTCCGTGTGCATCTGCTGTGTTCTTCTGGATGGTTTCCATTACAAAAGAGGTTTGATTCTTCAACCTGTTCACTTTGTCTCTTTGGTTCAGTTGAGCTGGAAATCACATTGGACAGCCAGTCAGTAACATGCATCCATTTTACACTAAATATACTGTATTCAAAAAACAGTTAAAGCAATTGTACACACACACGCAAGCACGCACGCGCGCACACACACACACACACACACACACACACACACACACACACACACACACACACACACACACACACACCTGTTGTCCGGGATAAGGCAAAGTGTTGGGAACAATTCATCCGTGGAGGCTGATGTCAGAGGGTCACGTGTGGGAGTGGGGGAGGGTGCATGTGTCAAGTATTTGATGAGCTTTTCTGGAGCTGAACTTGTGCTCGCTTCCATGTCACCTACAAAGATTAAATTACATTTTATTGATCCTACTCAGGAAATTGACTTAAAGATCAAATATTGCATAAATAAAAAAGAAACAGGAGGGAAGAATAAAAGACAATATAAAACAAATGTACACTACAGTATTCAAGTCAAGTCAAATATTGAAGTTAAAAGATATTCAAGTAACAATTATAGTTGAATTTACTTTTTTTCTGGTGTTTGCAATTAACAAATTACACAAGAACAGTTTAAATAGTCAAATGAAACTGATATAACGAGGATTTTATTCAAATTCAACACCAAGTCTTACTTTCAATGACTACTGCAGTCTCAAAATTATTCAACCCCCTGAGCAGAATTCCTCAGAAGAGCACACATTTGCATATCAGGTGCAGTCTCAAGTGCTTCAATAGGCTCTATGCACATTCCCACTACTTCCTGAACTTAAGGCAACTCCTTTATTTCCTGTCTGTCATTACTGGTCACACTGATTAATCCAGGTGTGTCTGCTACTTCTTGTTGTGACTACTGTGGTCAGCTGGTGGACAGTTTTAGACACCTGGGTGTTCACATAAACAAGAAACTGGACAGGTCAAACAACACAGATGCCTTGTACAAAAAGGGCCAAAGTCTTCTTCACCTTTTGAGGAGACTGAGGTCCTTTGGAGTCCACAGGCCTCTGCTATGGACATTCTATGACTCTGTGGTAGCCTCTGCTATCCACTATGCTGTGGTCTGGAGGGGGTTCCACTGAACGGGACAGGAAGAGACTGAACAGCCTGGTCAAGGGCCAGCTCCATCCTGGGTGGACACTGTGGAGCATCCGTACTGTCTGACAGTTTGCAATTCCACTCTGTTTTAAATATGTTTATAGTCTGTATACTTTTATTACTACTATTTTTGCACTTTCTTTATGCTGCCTTTTTTTCTGTTGCTGCTTTGACCATTAAATTTCCATGTTGTGGGATCAATAAAGTCTAATCTAATCTAAAAGTCTACAAAGGCTTGGTTTCAGAAGAAGTCCTGGAAGATACTAGAGCGGCCTTCACAGTCACCTGACTTGAACCCCACTGAAAGTCTGTGATGGGATTTGAAAAAGGCAGTTGCAGCACACAAACTCAAGAATATTAATGAACTGGAAGCCTTTAGCCACAAGGAATGGGCTACAATTCCCCAGGAATGCTGCTAGAAGCTGGTGTCCGCCTATGCATCACATTTGCAGCAGGTCATAACAGTGAAAGGGTGCTCTACTACGTACTAAATATACTTGTCACAAAGGGGTTGAATAATTTTGAGACTGCTGTAATCATTAAAAGTAATATTTTACGTTAAATTTGGAGAAACCACTTGCAGTTTTAGCTGAGTTGAGCTATTCAAGTTATACTTGTATGATGTGTTCATTGCAAACAGTTGCTAGTTTTTAGATTTTACCAATAAACTCAAAAATACAGAGCTTGAATGCATAATTTTGATTGCAACTGTATGTTATCTGCAAAAAAGTAAGTCAGTTGGCTCATATCACTACATGTTTTTGAAGGATTTGTTACTTACGTTTTAAAAAGGCACTTTGTGACTCTGATATTTGAGGTTTCTTTGAGTCAGCAAACGGACTTAAATTTAAAAACTGGTGTTTGAGCCATGTTGCTCGATCTTCCTCAAAAGCCTTCCTCTGCAAATGAAGACACATTAAAATATACCCAAATAAAATGTCACAACAACTTTAAACACAAAACACACAGATTGTAAATGTGTAATCAGAGCACATATGGTTATGAAAGACCAAATCAATTGAATTCCCTTGAAGCTGAGGTGAGTGTTAGTTTTTAAGATTTTCTTTCATCATATTCTAATTCAAATGGTTGGAGAAGAAACATGATATCTGCACTTCTTTTTCCTGGCTGTAGAAAATCTACCTTGTGATGCAGAATTCTGGTTGTTCACACAGGAGAGACATAAAATGTATGACTGACAGTGTTAACTAGTGATGACTGTTATTACCTCCGCCAAGGAGGTTATGTTTTTGCCAGGGTTTGTTTGTTTGTTTGTTTGTCTGTCTGTTTGTTTGTCTGTCCGTTAGTGTGCAACATAACTCAAAAAGTTATGGACAGATTTGGATGAAATTTTCAGGGTTTGTTGGAAATGGGATAGGAAGAAATGATTAAATTTTGGTGGTGATCGGGGGTGGGGGGGCCCACGGGGGGGCCCACTGATCAGCCTTGGCGGAGGTCTGCGCTCTCCGAGTGCTTCTAGTTTATTTTGTTATTGACTGATATTTACTCTTGACTGCAGAAGTAATATTAGTGAATCGTTAGCCTCATAGCATAATTGCCCAAGTCATAAACTATATGTACAACAGTACTGAAACACATTTTATTCAGGTGTTTCTTTTCTAACAGGTGTCTGGGATACAAAACAATAATGACTTATATCAGAATATAGTTTTATATTGGGATAAATAACATTGCATTGGTTAGTTTGGATTAAATTATTATCTTTGCTTCCAAAATGCCTCACATTGATTTTTTTAATCCATGACTATGATTTTAAATGTTCTACCTCTAAATTTCTAAAATATTTTTTTGTGCTCTGACTAAATAATAATTTTCTACCACAACTAACCATCTACGTTAGTTCACACCACACTTGGGAAGAAAAATCTTCCATTAAACTTTAATTAAATATTGATGTTTATAAACTATATGGATATAAATATGGGACACATCATGTCTACAGCTATAAGATGTCTTGTTCATGCTGATTTGACATATAAACATCAATATTAATAATCAATACAATATTTATCCCAAAATAAAACTATATTATGATGTTTGTCATTATTATTTTGTATCCCACAGCTCTGTTAGAAAAGAAACACCTGAATTAAATGTGTCCCAATATTTTTGTCCATTTGTGTTTAAGTTAAACAATGCTATGAGGCTAACGATATGTTCCTCTGACTTCCATTAGAATCTTGCAGCTTTAGTTTTTATCTTGTTTTGATCACCTCGTGGCTCAATCTTATGGCTGCTTCAGTGAAGTTCCTCCTCTCCTTCTCAAAGATCTTCCTCTGTTCCTCTAAGGTCTTCCACTCTCCTCGGAGGCTCTCTTTTCCTGAAGCATATAACAGTTGTTCAGCAGGGATGTCGTCTCCTCATCACATGGAGAGTTCAGCTGCTGCTACAAAAAGAAGAACCACCAAACAGTCAGTGCAGTCTGAGCAAATAACACAAAACTGAGCTGCTCTGTGTAAGTGTTTCTTTGTGCCCTAACTTCGGTGTGACTTCAAACAGACTCACCTGTAGGAGCTGCTGTTGTGTTTGAATGAAGTCTTTGCACTGATGGATCTCAAGCTTCAGTCTTTGCATCTCTTCGTCATGAGTCTCTCTTGGAACTGCATCAGCGCAGCCACTTTCACCCAGCTGAGCCAAAGATGCTGCAGGAACAGCTAAAAGTAATAAGTGTCTGCAGTTGTGTTGCCAAAGAAGTTTTACGTAACAATCTGAGAAAGAAACATGGATCCAGGATGTAAGAGACAGGAAACACTGAAACATGTTTTAAAGCTAGTAGCTATGTCAAGGAGAAAAAAAAATCCCTAACTCTTCAGTATATTATAATCCACGTTAGATTTATATGTTTTGTTTTTTTCTCTTTTTTTATTCATTTCTTATTTTGTCATTATATTTTCAACATATTTATGTCATAGCTCACAAAAAAGTGCTTTGACATGACAATGTGCTCCTCTACAGCTAAAACAATATGTTATATATGACACTGAATCTTTACGGGTGTTTTACAGCTGCATTGGCCAGTTGCTGATATGTCTGATATGTCTGTACATACCTTTTCCACAGATGATATTAGTCCAACTCAGGTCTTTAGTGTTGTCATTATATAACACCAGGTACTTTTTCTAGTAGCAGATTTAAGTGTCATCAGTTTTATTTTTGCCTTACAATAGCTCCTGTCACATTGTTCATATCCGCAGTGATGCAACTTCACAACCAGCTACAGTGAGGGACAACTAGACCTGTAGTGGATGTGCAATGTGCTGGCGAAACCAAAACCGAGTTGATTTGAGTACTACTGACACTGTCAGCAGAAAAGTGGTATTTGTGACTAATCATACACATATTGTAACTGGCAGCTCCCTTTACCTGTGATACTTCAGCTTCACTTTTCCAAAGAAGCAAGAAATAGCTTTGTGTCAAGTATGAGTCTATAAAGTGTATGCTTAGAGCAGAGAGGAGAGAGCTGCATGAAGAAGATGTGTATGCTCAGTTGTGATGTGTTTTTTTCTGCCTACTGAAGCTTTAATGGTAAGATTTTTCCTTGACAACAGTGGCAACCAATTATATATTGTGTTGATACTACATATAATAATGTACAATACACATAATACTTATCAATAGTATATTTCATACTATCTACAGTCAAGCCAGACACCTGATCTACATGATAAAAACCCAGGGAACAGTAAATGGCCTTGTGTTTTTCAGCTAACTTTCACTGTGTTAATCACACTCAGCCTGCCTAAACCGTTTATAATGTGTAGAATACTGACATGAACACTACCTTGGCTGTCTAGTCTTTCAACGTGGCTCTTGAGTCTTCTCCATTGCAAACGAATACTGTTAGTCAGTTTTTCTCGTGCATGATCACAAACCAGTTCAATGCTTTCCTTACTGGAATCAAATACTTCCTCTTCTTCCTCCGATTCAACCTGCCATGATAAGAAAATACTGTATGTTTTCCAATCATCTATTCACACACAAACACATGTTGTAGTGCTTACATTGTTTTGTACTGGAAACAAATAGCAGCAAGAAAACATTTAAACGAACAACTACTTTGTCACACAGAAATTCAACTATTTTTTAAATAACTTTGTAAGTTATGTAAAAATGAACACTGACATAAACACAACTTCTTTGAATGTTTAAAAAAAATTATTTCTCATGAAATGTTAATATTATTGATCGTGGCCAACCTTAATGCCACCACCATCATGTTTATCTCCTCTCAAAGAAGGTTTCCTTGAGCTGAGAATGGACACCATGTCTTTTTTCATCTGCTGCAACACTTTCCTCAGCTCTGCATTTTCCAGCAATAACTCCCTCTGTCGGCTGTCGTAGTCACTCAGCAGAGTTTTGTACATTTCTCCTTCATGCCTAAGGATAAAAAAAGACAAGCATTTGCTTTATTTATCACAAAACCCATTTCTAAGTTAAAGGCCTTTAAATTAATTAAGTTAATCCCAAATGCAATCATAATGTCAGCCTGTGTGATTATATAACTCCAAAAGGCTGCAATTTAAAGGTCCAGATTTAGAAGTGATCTAATCAGGAAAAGAACATAACTTGATACCAATTTGTATTCAGTGAAACTGAGCAGAAAGTATTTGACACCTTTTTTGTATTGTTGAAATTATTTTACGCTAGTGTAATTTTGCATGTCTCCGTTACAATAAATTGAAGATAAGTAATTTTCCTTGATAACTAACCAAGCAGACACAATAGCTTTTTCCTCAATAATAACACTCTGAGTTTTTCCACAAATCATGAAGTAGTGCTGTAAGTTAACCAATATTTGAACGATGCAAACATTAAATGAAATCTGTCACATAGAGATTGACTATGATCAAACAACTGTTGCAATTATTTGCAGTGTTTGAAATGTGTTCCTGCTTTTTTAGATCTACATAAAGACCTTAGTACCTCAGCTACAGTACAATGACACGTTATAAAGTAACAAAGTAAAAAACCTGGGCGTTATCTTTGACTCTGAGCTCAACTTCATCCCACATATTAGATCCACCGTAAAAACAGGTTTCTATCACCTTAAGAACATAGCCAGAGTCCGTCCAGTTCTCTCGAGCCAACACGGAGATGCTGATGCATGCTTTTATTTCTAGTAGAATCGAGTACTGTAATGCCCTGCTTTCTGGTCATCCCAAAGATAGACTCTCACAACTCCAACTCCTTCAGAATTCAGCCGCTTGAGTGCTGACGAAGACCAGAAGGCGGGCTCACATTACACCGGTTTTAAAATCACTGCATTGGCTCCCCGTGTGTTTCAGGATCAATTTTAAGGTCCTTTTAATAGTTTTTAAATGTCTTAATGGTCTTGCACCTTCTTATGTTTTGACTTGCTTTTACTTTATGAACCCTCGCGGACCCTGAGGTCCTCTGGCACTGGCCTTTTAACAGTTCCAAAAGCTAACACAAAAACTCATGGCGAGGCAGCTTTTCAGCATTATGCTCCTCGCCTCTGGAACAGCCTGCCAGGGAACCTCAGGGCCGCAGAGAATGTAGAAATTTTTAAAACCAGGCTCAAGACCCACCTTTTTAATTTGGCGTTCTAACTAATGCCTCTGTTTTATCCACTCTAAGGTTTTCTAGTTATATACATATATATATATTATATAATATATATATATATATATACATATCTTAAGATTCTTTTAACCAATGCTTCTGTTTTATCATTTTAACGTTCAATATTTATATTATATTTATATTTATGTCTTACATTTAGATTCTTTTAATCAACTCTTTTATATCTTTTTAATGTTTCTTATCTATATTCTCCAGTGTTTCATCAGAAGGAGCCCTCCATGCCGGGGGGGGGCTGTGGACTCTGGCGGCTGTGGTGCCTTCTTTCACTGGGGTCTGCTCCTTTCTGGTGGGTGGGGGTCCCTGCCGCTGCGATGCGGTGCAGTTGGCCCTCTCCCACAGGTTGGGATGCGGTGCTGTGTCGCTGGTGCCTGGTTGCCAGGGTCGGCAGCTGCCTCCTGATGCGGATGGCTCCCTGAGACAGTGCCTCTTCCTCTTTTACTTTTACTTTCTGGTCCTCTCGTGCTCAGTTAGTCTTTTTAAGTATGTCTGTGCTTGTGGGTGTGTGTGTGTGTGTGTGGGGTGGTACTGATTTTTAAACTTACATGTAAAGCACTTTGTGCTACACCTTTAATGTATGAAAAGTGCTATATAAATAAAGATTGATCGATTGATTGATAAAAAGCCAGAGGATAAACATACTTTGCCTCTGTCTTCTCTGTTTTCCAAAGGCTTCGCTTGCCATCAGCTCTTCCAATGCTGTTTAATACATCAATGGCTGAGGGGAAGAAGCAAAACCAAGAAGACAAGATTAGAAATGAAGAAACTGAAGAATCTACAAGCGTTTATCAATCAACACCTCATACCTACAGTATATGACACAAAAGCCAATGCAGAGACTGAGGTTTCAACATATTCAATTTAACCTTGTTTCTTTTCCTTTTTGTCAACCAGAAGTTGATTCAAGCGTTCCTTCAGTTTGTTAAATTCTCTTTCTTTTCTTTTCATCTCATGGTTGTACTGGCTGGCTCGGCTTGCAATTATGTTCTGAAGTTTTTGTACCTGCAACGAAAGAAATAAGACACAGTGTTTCTTTTTAAACTGTCATACTGAGACAACATACCTGCTAGTGATACCATTCCATGGATTATTCCAAAGAAATTACCTCTTCTTTTTCATTTTTCAGGCAGTTCTGGAGGCTCTTCACTTTTAGATGTAGTTGTCGTTCCCTCTCAAGAAGTCCAGTATTTTCTCTTTTAGAAAGTTCAAGCTGCTCCTGTGAAAACACACCCAAAAGTCTTGCTGAGTCCAATATCATAATAATAAGGGTTTTCCTTAGGTTTTCAAAGATTTTAGGCAATGTCCTTGGATCCAGGGGGTGGTGGCATTTTTTATGGTATTTTTGACCATGGTTATCATATTGTAAAACTAGAAAAGCTAGAAAAGCACAGACCTCCGCCAAGGCAGATCAGTGCCCACCCCCAATCACCACCAAAATTTAATCATTTGTTCCTTGTGCCAGTATCAACATTTCCTGAAAATTTCATTCAAATTCGTCCATAACTTTTGAGTACTTTTTGAGTTAACCCTGATGAAAACCTCCGCCGTTACACTTGGCGGAGGTAATAAAGCTCACAACACTCACAATGCTTAAAGGGTACCTGTAGTGAATTTTCATTGGTATCTATTTCCAAAGATCACATATCCTAGAGGTACTGCCAGGTAACTTACGTCATAGCCCTTTTTCAAGTACGTGTTGTCAAGTATTAAAACACTGTTCCGTCAGTCAGTCATGGTCAGAGACATGTTTCCTCCTTCATGGGCTGTTCCAGCACCGGTACTGATCTAGACTGCTTGTGTTGTTTGATTACCTGGGCTGAGATGGACTGGTCACTGACCCCATGCAGCAGACACCAGTCTAATCACATTATCACCTAGTGCTGGGTCAATGGCAGAGTACAAAGCTTACGGCTGCGCAAACAAGTGCCAACACATACTTTAACTCAATCCGACTCACTGACTGCTGCTTGTTTACTCGTATTCATCACCCACTATTAAAAAACTACGTCACTTACGTCCAGCAATGGTTGCTCCCTATAGGTTCTGCCCCCACACATAATTCACACAATAAAAAGGTCCCGTGTGGTTTATATATGGCAGTGTTTTACTGAATTTGTGCCTCTGTTTCATACACAAAGCACAATTAATGCGGTACGCATAACCAGTACAGGTACACTTTAATGGTCAAAGGTCTGTTAATAGTCATATTGGTATTTTATCCACACTTCAAAAGACAGAACTACAGTAAATTCATTTTCAGTATACACAGACAGTTATGTCACTCTTCATAGAGTAAAACTGCATCTGGGCTTTGAGGTGGTTTTGTTTTTATACAGAATATTTAACCAAATTCAAAAGCTACTGTGGGGCTGCTATTGGAAAACTTGTAATTTTCCTGGTAAATCACTGCTCAGTTTACACAACATACACTCTTAAGCCATATTCACATAGGACTACTCAAATTGCGGACCTCTGGTTATTTGTAAATTAACCATTCCTTGTCTGGGTTTCATGTCGCACATTCACATGGAATAAGCAAAGTCTCGTCTGTGTTTTACTTAAGTGTACTGACATTATTCCCCTGTTCTGATGTCAAGAGAGGACAATACTTACAGATAAATTGAAAGACTCATCATCTTTTCAGATGTTGCTTTTCTGAAGGATTTAGGTGTGTTCTTTTAGTGAATATCCATGCAGTATCTGAATTTTCCCCCAAAACACATTGAATAGATGCACAAAGGAGGCAAAAATGTTGCAAACGCAACCGTGTTCCAGATATGTTGATTCAAATGGGACTAATATCACAGGATCTCTCCGTTTGATGAAATAGGGTAAGGAATTTGTGGTGGAATTTTTGTTTTTTGTTTTACTATGAGCCAAGTATGTCATAATTTTGGGTTAATATCATAGCAATATGTGGACATTAAGGGTAGAACTAAGGCTGCCAGGGTGCAATCCAGAAAAAGTGCTTTGGAGAGTGGGCGCTTTTGACTATCGGTTTGCAAAATTATGAACATAGATGCAGCCAGCTGTTTCCAATAATGACCTGCATTGATTGCTCTACTGAGATCAGTACAGATTAGCGTAGAGCCAGCTTATACATAAATACACCTGATGACGCAGTGGGGCTCCAACTAGTTTTCCATTATGAGATGGACGGTTAGTGGATGAATATAACCAAGTCCATAAAACCAGGTTAAACAAGTA
>NC_043960.1:52139515-52207106 GCF_902148855.1 Sphaeramia orbicularis | reverse complement strand
AGAGGAGAGAGGGAGAGAGTGAAAGAAAGAGAGAGAGGAGAGGGAGAAAGAGAGAGAGAAGAGAGAGAGTGAGGAAGGGAGAAAGAGGGGAGAATGAGAGAGAGGTAAAAGGTAGGGGACCACTGCTCTGCTCCATTCAACTGAGGGCATGTAGACCGCTGGAGTGGAGGTAACCTCAGCGATGGATGACAGAGGCCGGGTCCACCCCGCAGGGGCCAGGAAAAAGACAAAGAAAGAAAGAAAGGACGATGAGAGTGAGAGAGAAGAGAGGGAGGGTGGCAGGGAAGAAAGAGAAAGAAAGAAAGAAAGAAAGAAGGAAAAAGACGGAGGGCCCCCCAGGGGTGGAGGGCGGGGGGGGGGGGGGGGGGGGGGTGCTGCTCCAGCCCAGGAACTCAGGCCTCCAGACAGTGGGAGGCAGAAGGCGGGGGGTTGCCGGGGTCTTCCAGACAGCCGGAGGTAAGGGGGAGGGGGCCACCGGGGTCCTCGGGACAGCCAGAGGCGGAAGGTGGGGGGCCGCCAGGGTCCTTGGGTTAGCCACAGGCCGAAGGCGGGGGCCGCCAGGTCCTTGGCACAGCCAGAGGCGGAAGGAGGGGGTCTGCCGAGTTCCTCCGGACAGCCGAAGGCGGTAGGGGGGGGCCGCCGGGGTCCTCGGACAGCCAGAGGCGGAAGGCGGGGTTCTGCCGGGGTCCTCGGGACAGCTGGAGGAGTGGGGCGGGGGGCTGCCGGGTTCCTCGGACAGCCGGAGGAGGGGGGCGAGGGGCTGCCGGGGTCCTCCGAAAAGCCGGAGGCGGAAGGCAGGGGTCCGCTGGGGTCCTCCGGACAGCTGAAGGCGGGGGGCGGGGGCCGCCGGGGTCCTCCGACAGCTGGAGGCAGAAGGCGGGGGTCCACCGGGTCCCGCGGACAGCCGGAAGCGGAAGGCGTGGGTCCGCCGGGGTCCTTGGGAAGCCGGAGGTGTGGGACGGGGGCCGCCGGGGTCCTTGGGGCGCCGGAGGTGTGGGACGGGGGGCCGCCGGGGTCCTCCGGTAAGCCGAGGCGGAAGACGGGGTCCGTTGGGGTCCTCCGGACAGCCGCAGGCGGGGGGTGGGGAGCCGCCGGGGTCTTCGGAAGCTGGGGCGAAAAGGGGGGGTCCGCCGGGGTCCTCTGACAGCCAGAGGCAGAAGGGGGGTCCGCCGCTCTGCTTCGGAGATACTGCTGGTACTTCTTGCTGGAGCGCAGGCACCGTAGGAAAGACCGAATTGGTCTTGGGATGCGGCTCTGCGCTGGACAGCTGGAGGCAGGGTCTCCTCAGGAATGGGTGACAATGCCTGGGGCCACGAAGCAGGGCCGGGTCCAACCTCGCAGGGTCTGGAAAACACAGAAATCAAGTAAGCATTCAACCTTTTCAAACTTTTTCATGCAATGATTCATTCTGATATTCAACTCCTGTCATTTGGATGTGCTTTGTTTCAGAACAGGGTGATGTGTTTGCTTTGAGCTGTTCAAAACACTCTCAATAATTCAGCTCATCCATATTTTTTATCTGTACTGTTGTACTGCTGCACAGTTATAGGAAATGGCTTTTGGAATAAAGAATGTATACACAAAAATTTTATGTGGAACAACATAACTTTCAGAGGCACATCGCACTGAGCCACAAGTCCACAAATCCAGCAAGAGACAAACACCAGGAACTACATTTCCTTCAGGAAATGTGGGCGTCGACTTTTATCTAAAACTTGTCAGACTATTTAATGAATCTCTATTTTTATCAGTTTTACTTTCTGTTGAGTATTATTTTGATAAATTCAGTGATTTTGGGTGATTTTTGCTTTGGTGTTTGTCTCGGTTTCATGTAAAATTAATTATTCTTTGACATATACCTCAGATTTCATTCAATATCAGTCTTATTTTGAGTTTTATTACATAACATGACAAGGTGTACATCAGTTTTGCATCACTTTTACTCCTGCTTTAAGAGTTTTTTAAATAAATTGACTAATTAACTTCAGTTTTTCTTAATATCAGTCTTAGTTTTAGCTCAAACTTGTCCGATTTATTAAATCTCTGTTTTTGTTATCAGTTTTACTTTTCATTTGAGTACTATTTAGGTGAAGTGAGTAATTTTGTATGCAGGTTGATGGGTATTTTTAGTAATTAGAGTAGCACACCTATAGTTTTAAATGACCATATGCAGTAGTCACTAAAACGAAAACGTACAAAAAAGTTACTAAACTTACTAAAAAGTTACTAAAACTACCCATTAGACCTGCATTTGGTTATTTAAAAGTATAGATGTGCTACTCTGATTACTAAAACTACCCATCAGACCTGATATGGTATTTAAAACTATAGGTGTGCTACTCTGATTACTAAATACCCATCGACCTGCATTGGTTATTTAAAAGTATAGGTGTGCTACTCTGATTACTAAAACTACCCATCAGACCTGCATTTGGTTATTTAAAAGTATAGGTGTGCTACTCTGATTACTAAAACTACCCATCAGACCTGCATTTGGTTATTTAAAAGTATAGGTGCGCTACTCTGATTACTAAAACTACCCATCAGACCTGCATTTGGTTATTTAAAAGTAGATGTGCTACTCTGCTACTAAAACTACCCATCAGACCTGAATGGTATTTAAAAGTATAGGTGTGCTACTCTGATTACTAAAACTACCCATGACCTGCATTGGTTATTTAAAAGTATAGGTGCTACTCTGATTACTAAAACACCCAGACCTGCATTTGGTTATTTAAAAGTATAGGTGTGCTACTCTGATTACTAAAACTACCCATCAGACCTGCATTTGGTTATTTAAAAGTATAGGTGCTACTCTGATTACTAAAACTACCCATCAGACCTGCATTTGGTTATTTAAAAGTATAGTGCTACTCTGATTACTTAAAACTACCCATCAGACCTGCATTGGTTATTTAAAAGTATAGGTGCGCTACTCTGATTACTAAACTACCCATCAGACCTGCATTGTTATTTAAAAGTATAGGTGCGCTACTCTGATTACTAAAACTACCCATCAGACCTGCATTTGGTTTTTAAAAGTATAGGTGCGCTACTCTGATTACTAAAACTACCCATCAGACCTGATTTGGTATTTAAAAGTATGGTTGCTACTCTGATTACTAAAACTACCCATCAGACCTGCATTTGGTTATTTAAAAGTATAGGTGCGCTACTCTGATTACAAACTACCCATCAGACCTGCATTTGGTTATTTAAAAGTATAGGTGCGCTACTCTGATTACTAAACTACCCATCAGACCTGCATTTGGTTATTTAAAAGTATAGGTGCGCTACTCTGATTACTAAAACTACCCATCAGACCTGCATTTGGTTATTTAAAAGTATGGTGCTACTCTGATTACTAAAATACCATCAGACCTGATGGTCATTTAAAACTATAGGTGTGCTACTCTGATTACTAAAACTCCATCAGACCTGCATTTGGTTATTTAAAAGTATGGTGTGCTACTCTGATTACTAAAACTACCATCAGACCTGCATTTGGTATTTAAAAGTATATGTGCTACTCTGATTACTAAAACTACCCATCAGACCTGAATATGGTCATTTAAAACTATAGGTGTGCTACTCTGATTACTTAAAATACCCATCAGACCTGCATATTGTTATTTAAAAGTATAGGTGCGCTACTCTGATTACTAAAACTACCCATCAGACCTGCATTGTTATTTAAAAGTATAGGTGGCTACTCTGATCTTCAAATTTACTGATTAAGTAGAGTAAACAAACAGATATTAGCATCTTTTCTGCGTATGGGTTTGGTAATATTATACAGTATGACACAGGTTTACATTAATTTTTCATGTTTTAATCCTGCTCTAAGTGTTATGTAGATGAAATGACTAGTATAAAATGACTTTTTTTCTTACCTTAGCCATGGCGGCAAACTTCCTCCCGCTCGGTCCGGGTCTGGGTCCTGGTTCGGGTCCGGGTCCTGGTTCTTCTACGGTGTCCGGTCCTTATCCTGGTCCCGGTCTTGAAGTTTTGCGTCTCTGGCTCCTTCTTTCTGTGTTTTTAAAGTTTTTTCTGTAGCTTAGCGCACTATACTCCTACACTGCTACTACTAGGGCTAGCTGACATGGAAAAGGGAAGAATAATAACCGTCCACTTTACATATTCTGTCCGGTAACCTGGCAACGGGATGCACGCGCATGTTTCAAGTGCTGGTTTTGTGTGTGCATGCGTGTCTTGGGGGGAGGGCGGACAGGCAACGGTGATGTAAGCGCATTTTTCAATTGCTGATTGTTGTGTGTTGGGTCGGGTTGGTTTCCGTCCTACTTATAATACTATGAGGGTAAGGGTCGGTGTGGACCTCATGCAGGGGTCACTGTAAACGTGTTCTTTTGTTGGAAATTCCAAGAATAAGTCCGGATTCTTTTAGGTCTCATTTTTATACATTTATTGTTGACTTGCTCTGATCACTAACAACATATAACTCAGCTGAGGTTCCACACCCCAAGTGGGGAAATGGACCCAGAACATTCCAATGCACATCACTTTTATAATCCTTGTAAACTGATCTTCAAACTACTAATAAAATACTAATACTGACTAACCTGTTATTCAATCCAAGAATTCAACCACCCAAATTAAAATATTTTAGTTCCCCCTTTTGACATGATTTTATCATGTCAATAACTCAATGAAATGTCTGTTTTTGTTATCCCCCTTTTATGGCTATCATCAATATAACCATAAAATTACCTCTATTTATGCCATATGTGTAAGCTGAAATAATTCATAACATATGAAACAGCAATTCTTCATAACACAGATCAATGGAATTTTTGAACAATTGTTATACATTTAAAAATACATCATAATATGAGCATATCATTCTTGATCAAGAGTCTATTTTTTCCATTACACTAAAAATTTCAAACCTTTATCTATTATACTAAAATTCAAAACCATCTATACTGGTTCACATTTCAGCAATCAACCACATAAATCCTATAATCTCATGTCTATACGTGTATATAACTATGTATGAATATATCTTAGCTTTAGCAGAATATATGCATCTATAGAGGGTGTAAAGTAAAAAGAAAAGAAAAAACAACACAAAACAATAGTCTTTATTAGTTGATGTCAGCCCTTGGATCTCCTGCTGTGATGATTGATGCATCTCTCAGTCCACACATCCCAGGGTGTCTGAATGGATGCCATGGCTGAGGTCTGTCCATGATCAGGTTTTCATAGGGACCTTTTACTGATTACCTGAATGAGTGATTTATCCTCTATAGTGACTGGGATCTGGTGCTTTCTTCACTGGGTTTCAGATGACCCCCCTAATTGTTATCTATCTAAAGGGATCCCCTTTGTAGCCCAGAACTTCCCCACAGTCGCCAGGTGGACAAATCACCCAATTGTCAGTGTGACTCTCACAGTGTGAGAGGTGAACCCAGGTCGTCCTTTCTGTAATTTTCAACAATCTGAAATGGACCCTTCTGCTCCAAACTGGTCCAGCTGTTCTCCTTCTCCCTTTAATCAGGACCCACAGTCCTGGTTTTACCACTGGGTCTGATTTCACCAGGTCTCCTGAAACAAAATTAACAAAAGAGACTTCTCTACTGGTTAGTACTTTATTCATATATTCTGCTAAAGTCAATCATCTCCTTCTCCACTCCCCTGTTTCTTATTCATTATAATATCACTCCCTCATCCCTACGGATCATGGATGATAAATACAATAATTTTCACTAACTGTTTATTTTTTGTTTAATATTTAGAATATATTTTTTGATTTTTATGGTTATTGTTTTCATTCTTTGGTATTTAGCACCTTTTTGTTTTGTGTTTTCTCATTGGTTTAGACCGTGGGTACCTGGGTATAAATAGGGAGCACAAAGATAGACCAGCATGCACCTGGGTGGGCCTATGTTTTTTTACCAGTCACAGAAAGACATAGTCACTCGGAAGATCAGACAGGATGAGCAGGAGACACATCGTAAAAGGCCTTAGTTGTTGAAGATCATTCAGTTCTGTCTATTGTCGCTGTGCGAGTCAGGAGCCAAAGAACAAATGCACCTGTGCACACATATGCCTTTTTAGACCCAGGCAGGATGGGCACATTTTGCACAGAAAGCCTGTCAAGAAAATTAAATGTCGAAGGAAAGAAAGCAAATATTTTGCTAAGAACTATGGGACATAAAACATTGTGAATACAAATATAATTTCTGGTCTTGAAGTTGCTGCTCTTGATAAAAATGACTTTATTGAGCTTCCAGATGTCATGATGTGGCATGTCGGTGCGCACCTGCTTGGTGATTAGTGAGTGGCACCGACAGAGCCTATAAGGCATAGTGGGTAGTCCACGCAGCCACTCAGTCTCAGGTGGGTTTCAGAGGAGCAGCGTGTACAGACCAGTGGTTGTTGGGGCTTTATTGCTCCTTTGCTCTGTACCTGATCTCCAGCCAGAGCTGTTCCAGTAACTACCGTGTGGCTACCACGCACCTCCTCCTTTGTTTGCTCTCCGGCCGGTGTGCGTGCGGCCGGCTTTGGGTCGCCGTGATTCCCTCTCCGGTAGGTCGCCTCGTTAAGTCGATTTGAGCTGCATACCAGCGCTTACACCAAATTATTTCCGGGTCCTAGGCTGTTGCTGGGATTTAGCCGTGGTTTCCCCGTGGCGTCCCCCCTCTTCCTGCAGTCCGCACGTGCATGTGTTTTCGCCAACAGGTAAGGGCACACACCCGACCCTGTATGGTTTCTGGTGTGGCTGATGATTAAAACCTTCATCTCCATCCAGGACCTGCAGCGTTGGCCTGGCTTATACCCGCTGCCTTTGTTTGGGAAGTGCCGTTGTTTTGCCCGTCTGTGAGTCTACGGGGGTCCCTACACTGCATACCATCCTTTGGACCCCAGTCGTTACAACCGTGCGTCAGGTGCGCGCGCACGCCGTTGCGCTACAGCCGGCGTGCGCATGTGAAAACGACATCAGAGGTTAATTAATTCCTTCTGCCCTTTTTTTTTTTTCTTTTTTTTTTATAGTTGGATTTATTTTGCATGTAGGGTGAGTGAACTCGCATGCGTGTGTTATTTGTTGCTTAATTGCTTTGTGTGATTTTACTGTCGTTGCTTTGCATGTTTCCTTATTTGCTTAGTTTTTCATATTTGCTGTGATTTATTTGCTTGCATTGTTTGTTGTTGCCTTGTTTGCTGTTATGTTGTTGTGTTGCCTATTGAATTATTATTCTCTGATTGTCATGTTTTAATAATTGAATTTTAATTTTGCTAAAAAAACAGGTCTATTTTTAAAAAAAGTGTTATTATAAAATAAAGTTTATTGTGTGTGATAAATCACATCCTCTGACTTATTTTGTCTTCACCTACGCGGCCATTTGGTAAATTAAGATAGGTCCCGGGGCCTTTTCCCCGGGTGGCGTTGTCAAATTTTTTTTGTGTTGATGAAAAAGAAGTTCTGCCTTCCCCCCCCCCACACACACACACGCTACAATGACACAAAAGACTATGCCTGTTTCAAAGAGTACTGTTCCACAACAAGAAGATATTGTGAAGTGGCCATACCTTCAAAATGTTAAGCTCCACGACATTGATGCTGAGGTTGAATTACTTATTGGCACAGATGCAGCCAAAGTGATGGAGCCATGGGAGCTGATCAACAGCCAGGATGAGGGGCCCTATGCTGTTCGGACCAGAGTTGGATGGGTCGTTAACGGTCCACTACATGGTGAAAACAAGAGTAAGATTGGCTGCTCTGTTGTCACTGCCAACAGGATTTCTGTGGAACACCTAGAACACATGCTGGTACAAACATCAATACAATCATGATTTCAATGAAAAAACATCACAGGAGCAAATGGAAATGTCCAGAGAAGACATCAAGTTTATGAATATAATGGACAATACTGCAGTATTAAGTGATGGACATTACTGTATAGACTTACCTTTTAAAGAGCAAAATCCCATCCTGCCACAAAACCGCTGTGTGGCAGAACAGCGCCTCCAGAGTCTGAAGAAGAAGTTTGATAATAACAGCTTATTCAAACAAGATTACATCACATTTCTTGAGGACATGAACTGCAATGGATATGCTGAACTTGTGCCAAATGACCAGATGATGAACAGTAAGGGAAGGGTATGGTATATTCCCCATCATGGTGTTTACCATCCCACGAAAAACAAACTGAGAGTTGTTTTTGATTGTCCTGCAACATACAAGGGCACCTCCCTCAACTGCCAGCTCTCACAAGGACCAGACCTGACCAACTCTGTTGTGGGAGTTCTTCTTCACTTCAGACAAGAGCCTATTGCAGTCATGGCAGACATACAAGCTATGTTTCACCAGGTCCATGTTCCAGAATATCACAGGAACTTTCTACGCTTCCTCTGGTGGTCTGAAGGTGACACCACACAGACTCCAAAAGAATATCATATGAAAGTACATCTGTTTGGAGCTGTTTCTTCACCAAGCTTGGCAAACTATGCTTTAAGGAGAACAGCAGAAGACAATGCTCTACAGTTTCCAGCTGAAGTCATCAGTACTATCATGCACAATTTTTGTGGATGATTGCCTTAAATCTCTCCCCACTGAAGAGGATGCAATAAAAATGGTCAAGGATTTGACAGCCCTCTGCAGTAAAGGTGGCTTTCATCTTTCAACGTGGCTCAGTAACAGCCGTGCAGTGCTGCATACTATTCCAGACAATAAAAAAGCAAAGGAAATACTGGAGATGGATTTGGATGGAGATGAGCTTCCAATGGAGAGAGCATTAGGACTTCAGTGGTGCACTGAAAATGACACGTTCAAGTTCAAAACATCTCTACATGAACGGCCACATACGAAAAGAGGAATACTGTCAGTAGTGAGCTCACTGTATGATCCTCTAGGATTTCTTGCCCCATTCACAATCACTGCCAAGCTGCTACTTCAGGAGCTCTGTAGAAAAAGTCTGGGCTGGGATGATGATGTGGGATGATGTTCACTCAAAACTCCAAACAATGGTCTGGCTGGCTGGAAGACCTGAAGAGAATGACAGAGTTTAAAGTGGATCGGTGTGTTAAGCCCAAAACCTTCTGTCTTGCTGCAGCACAGCTTCACTTCTCTGATGCCAGCCAAGTGGGATACGGCATCATTTTTGTTGCAGCCAGCAGAGAGCTAAAAGAAAGTCTGAGTGCTTTAAACCAGGACAAAATCCAAAGAACTTTGGCTCAAGATGCATAAACTGGCATTTAACACGCCTGCAGCCTCAACATCAGGAGGTGTTTGGGGAGCGCTTGAATTCGTTCAGTGACAAGTGTTCTCACCTCATCCTTAAGCAGCAGGTTGTGGATGAGTGAACACGGCAGACCATCTTTGGCGAAGCTGAACCATCTTAAATGACAAACCGATCACCACAGTCTCTGATGATCCAGATGAATTTGGAAGCCATCACAACCAAACCACATCTTGACCTTAAGGGCAAAACCTGTCATACCACCTGGATTGTTTGAAAAACAGGATTTGTACTGAGGGAAAATATGAGACAAGTAAAATACATGGCGATTATTCTGCAAAAGATGAATTTCTGAATACTTGCCACTTATGCAGAAAGACAAAGGTGGATGAGGCTAGAAGAAACCTAAGTCCAGGAGAGTTGTCCTGTTGCAGATGCCACTGCGCCCAGAGGATGCTGGCAGATGGCAGAATCCTGTCTGTAAACACTGCTTGCCAGAGGCTTGGTTCGCTCTGTGCAACTGAAGACCAAAACCAGTGTGTTGGAGAGACCAGTGACCAAGCTTTGCCTGCTGCTGGAGGCAGCTGTGGACTAAAACCTCTATCTGCACTACCTCTTATTCCTCTATCTACCTCTCTGTCTTTGTTCTTGTTTTTTCAGGTCCAGAAGAAGATGAAGAAACACTCATCGCAGATATTGTTAGAATAGCTCCATTTAGTTATGAGTGTAATTGTGACTAAGTGCACAATTAGGGCCGGAGTGTAGGAGCTATTGTCGGTTAGTTTTTTGTTTAAAGTTCATTTACCTTTTTTGTTTACTAACATTAGTATTGTTTGGCTAATTGTTTAACTTTTGTGTTATTTTTTGTTTGTTTAATATTTAGAATATATGTTTTTTTCATTTTTATGGTATTGTTACCTCCGCCAAGGAGGTTATGTTTTTGCCAGGGTTGTTTGTTTGTTTGTTTGTCTGTCTGTTTGTCTGTCCCTTAGTGTGCAACATAACTCAAAAAGTTATGGACAGATTTTGATGAAATTTTCAGGGTTTGTTGGAAATGGGATAAGGAAGAAATGATTAACTTTTGGGGTGATCGGAGTGGGGGGGGCCCACGGGGGGCCCACTGATCAGCCTTGTCGGAGGTCTGCGCTCTCCAAGTGCTTCTAGTTTGAGTTATGTTACAGTCTTAAGTTCAGTCACCTTTAAGTTGATTTAATTTTGATGACAAATAGCCGCTAACACTGTCAATCAAACTTTAGCGCTGGTTTGCTGTCTGACACTGGAGAGGGGCGGGAGGAGGAGCAGGATGAACCAGATGTCAGACAGGAAGTGGGTTTAGCCCCGCAACGATGTGGGCAGAGTTAGTTCAGGAGTTATTTTCACCAACAATGCGACACCAACTTCTGTTTGACTAATATGAAAGACAAGTGTGTGTGGTGTGGGGTGTGTGTGGTGTGTGTGTGTGTGGTGTGTGTGTGTGTATGTGATCTGTGGGCGGAGCCTGGCAGTCAGTAAAGATACAGTGTGGAGTGGAATTTCACCAAAGTTCACAGCACTTTTTTGGAGATTCTCCGATGGGAATCAGCCACTGTACAAGAAGGTAAAAGAGCTGAAAACTAAAGTCCAGAAACAACTGTCCATGTTCAACTAAACTGACCAAGGACCAGCGTTTCAACAGAGGCATCATTAAAGTGGTTCACATCCTGGACAGGCGCAACATATGTGCGCATGCGCTCATACAGCTGCAGTCGGACCTGAACAGGTGCCTCTGGGTTGTACTCCAGTTGGGATGACTCAGTAGAAGTGACAGGGGGGTGCTGGGTTTATGTACACAAAGTTCTGTTTTTAAATTGATACGTTTTGACAGCGTATGTGAACTTACTCCGTATTTTTCTTGTTTAAAGCAGCGTTTGTTGTTTAGCACCGCTGTTTTACATTCACATACTCCCAAACTGACATCAACTTAAAACTAGGGGAGGGCAAGTTAAGGAGCGTTATTACCACATTAAGGCATTCATTAAATAACACCAACAATATTTAAATCTCACATTAATGCCGTTTTATTCTAACTCCTGTTCTTCTGCCCCTGCTTGTGTGCGTGTAGCGATTAGCTCGGCAGATAAACAACAGGTTTCCCAAGAAAAGCCAGACGCCCAAAACTTCTCATCCAAATCTTTTACTTGAGACTCACTGTAAAACTGCAACATACATAAAAAATATGTCTCAGCTGTGTTCATTGCCTTAGTACATTACATGGCATTATACATACATTGAATGGAAAAAGACCGCTAGCTCGATGCTAACTTAAAAGGAAAATCCACAGACACGCTAACGATTAGCATTTACAGATTAATTTAAGATTCACAACGTCGTTTTATCCGCACCAAAAGTTCACATCAGAAATATTTTATACTACTCATTCTTACAAACATGGACATAAAATACTCACAGGTAAACGTTTTTCGGGCCATACAAACAGAGTGCAAGAACGTGGGTTAGTTTCTTCTTCTTCTGTCCGAACTGGCTACGGGAACACCGCAAGGACAAAACATACGTAGTGCAATTATTCCAACCACTAGAGGGACCCCCTTTGTTTGCTTTAACAACTGAGCATCACATATTATTGGGCTTATTAATATTAGTATTATTAGTGGGCTTAAGACTCATGTCAGTCACTCAACACCGGAAATAAACTGGTGGGGAAATAAACATGGAGAAAAGTACTGGTCTTTTACATGGACATTTTCATTTTAAATGTCTTCAGATGGTGGGGTTGAGAAGGACAAAGTTGTTTGTAGCACTGCAATGTGGAATTATTATTATTTTTTATCACTGGAGTACTTTGAGTCTGAAATATCACTTAAAGGCAATACACACTGTTGATGCCGGCAAACCAACCCCCCCTCCATAATTGTGTGATCAGTCGTGATTAATTGCAGAAATCCATGCCATTAATTGTAATTAAAAATTAATCGCTGCCCAGCACTACTAAAAACATATACATGATGATAATCTGAGGGTCCAAAATGACATGACAGACTCTGGTGAAAGTGAAAGAGGGATGAGGGTTTTTAAATTTCTGGTTAAATAATGTTTTGGACCAAAACATAAGAGAAAATGAATCCTCATGGTGCACTGCACTTCTGCATTTGGCAGCAAAACTTCTACTGGCTTTGACCGTAATTGTAAAATAACTCAGCCTTTTTATGAGTTGGAATGATACTGTATCTGTTAATAGTTATAGCTTTGAACGAGTATATGTTTTGTTATTGGCAGCAATTACCACACTGCAGGATTGTGTAAAAATTGTACTTTGTGAAGTGTTAGATTGAACTGTTGTAAGTTACCTTTAAAATACTAAAATAATATGTAATCATTCCTATGAAAAGCAGTACCAGTCTAAAGTGTGGGTACCCTTTTTCTTTCAATACTTCATATATTAATAAGTCAAATGTAATGTAATGTAATAAAAAAAACAACTTGTCATTGTTTTCCAAGAACATTTGGAAGCACTGATATTTTCACCTCTGCCATGAGAGTATGTTTATAAAAGGTACTGTTTAAAAAATCTGTTATTTTGTGTTTCATTTCATGATTTGTTGAAGCCCTGAATTAACAACATTTTATTGAGTAAAAAGTAGACATATTAAGAATGGAATATAATCACATTTTTAAGAGGTAAAAACAGTAAATACTTTGTTAATTTTACTTAAATAATTCTTGAAATAAAGCAAAAAAAAGTTCGGTAAATAAACTGAAAAACATTATTATAATTTACTGGGTTTTTGTGACATGCGAAGTGTTCTTAAGTGAAATTTACCTCGGAAGGATCTTTTGTTGAAGGACTACATATGCTAGTAAAAGGTACTTGAGTATGTTTGATTTAGTAATGGTTACTAGCAAGTAATCTTTATTTAGGAATTCTAAAGAAAATTTACTTAGGATTTCGATGTGGAAATTGTTGCCTAGGTTTTTTTAAGTAAGTAAATGGCACTCCATTTTTTAATTTTTTAAAATTTTTTTTCAGTGTAGATTTTTGGTACCTTTGTGGCAATTTATTATCGGGCTCAGATTGGAGCTGGAAAAAACTTGATATTCAAGGTGGGTAAAAGAGACGCTATTGGAAAAAAATATTTGGAAGCCTCTGAATACCTGTGGAATTAACTGTGATATGGAAATAAGTCTGTTTAAGGAAAAAGAGTGGAAACACCAACATAAATCTTCACTGCCTCTTTCCTGTAGGTTCTTGTTGGAGAAGAAAAGTCCATCCACATGAAGGTCTACTGGACACTGCCCTGCTGTGGAGGAGGAGCAGTGCTGGTTGATGAACAGGAGAACCAGACTAAAACTGAACCCATCCAACCTTTCTAATGTGACCACAGGAAACTCACCAGCACCTCTGGCTTTGAATACACTCTGTTTTGCTTCTTTCACATCAATAAAAGAAATCATTCTTTCAGATCAGCATGTTAATTATACTACCAGACAGTATAGAAAGGACGGAAAAGTTCAACATAATGCAAAACTACAAAAAAAACAAAACATCAAATTTACTATTTAACATATCTACTGCATGCTTTAAAAATATATTAAATATATGACATCTTTGAGCTGCTCATTTTGCCAATGCTTATTTGTCATTGATGGATTTTTCACAGATATTTCATGGTTCAGTTTCTTGAATTTCAGTGAAACATCTGCTAAAGTTTTAACACAAACTAAAAAGAAATCATCTCCTGTGTAGGAGCTATTTGTCGGTTTAGTTTTCTGCTTAAAGTTAATTTACCTTTTTTGTTTACTAACTTAGTATTTTTTTGCTAATTGTTTATTTTTTGTTTAGTTTTTTTGTTTAGTTTTTAAGGTTATTGTTCTCATTCTTTGGTATTTTGCACCTTTTTGTTTAGTGTTTTCTTATTGGTTTAGACCGTGGGCACGTGGGTATAAATAGGGAGCACAAAGTTAGACCAGCATGCACCTGGGTGGGCCTATGGTTTTTTATCAGACAGTCAGACAGGATGAGCAGGAGAGACAGCACAGAAGACCTTAGTTGTTGTTTTTCCTGCAAAATCTTGAAAATAAACCACTTGAACTACATCTATGATATGGACATTGTATTTTTGACTGTGTAAACCACAAACCCATGGTGCATCTAGTGGTTATTTGAGTTATGTTACAGTCTTAAGGTCAGTCACCTTTAAGTTGATTTAATTTTGATGACAAATAGCTGCTACATCCTGGAATAACTCAGTTAAGCCTTTCAGTTTGGGTGCTTCCACAAATGAGTCCAGTTTTCTGTTTTGTAAAAGCCTCAGTAGTGAAATAGAACAAAGTCCTATCACACATACCACATCATATATCATATGTTTTGGAGTTCTTGGACTATTTCTATTGTATAGAACTTTATACTTACTCTCTCTTCCTCTACTTCTTAGTCAGACATTGGACTTTTCAAAGTTCCTTTTCAGACCACAGTTGTTCATCCTGTTTCTGTCTCACGTTTCTCCAAATGAACTGAACCTTAATGATGTATTCCAACCTGTGAGGGCTTATACCACCCAACATTTTACAAACAGTGTCATGAAAAGACACAATTGTTGTTAAATATTGGAAGAGCTTTTCCAACTATTACAGTAGTATTAACTACCTCCTTACTCACCAGTTTACACTTGAACACTAAATGTACAGTTTCTAAATCTACAGTTTGTGGTAGACGCCTTAACAAACACTTAAACTCTGCTCTTTAACCCTCCAGGGTGATCAAAGCGTGAGAAAAGATAAAAGGTTTTTGTTTGAGATTAATACACCATGAAAACCTGGAGATATGATTAATAGATAGACACCTTTATATGTTCACAGACAAACTTGCTTTTCTCTTTCAACTTCGAAAACAGATGAGAGACCATGATTAGGAATTTCTTTGTAATAAATAGTATATAGTTTTTTCAAATTGTATCCTACTATTTTTGTGTATTATTGGGTCCAATATGTTAAATAAGGTAAAGTGCAAAGGAATGATCATATCATCAAGGTGAAACAGTGCTGAAAAATATATAACAAATGTGGTTAACATTTTTGATGTGTTACATAAAGGCAAACTCAAAAGTATGGACAGACCGCTAAGAGTTAAACACTGTCTTCCACTACGAACCACTAGATCAGTGAGGTCCAATCCACTCATGAAATGACATGCACAATTAAAGTAACCAAAGAAAACACAGGAGAAAAAGATGAAGTTTAAGCAGTTTATTGGAATTAGTATCAAAACAGACCAAATAAAATCAAATCAAATCAGACCAAATCAGATCAGATCAAATCAGACCAAATCAGACCAAATCAGATCAAATCAGACCAAATCTAATCAGACCAAATTAGATCAAATCAGACCAAATCAGATCAGATCAAATCAGACCGAATTAGACCAAATCAGACCAAATCAAACCAATTTGTTGTAAACTACACTTTTGAGCTAATGTACAGAAACCCAACAGAATCCTCCAGGAGCAAAAACTTAGTGTGATAGTGGCCAGGAAAAAACTTCCTCTAACAGGAAGAAAAGCTGGAGCAGACCTAAACTCCTGGAGGATGGTCTCTGCCTTGACCAGCTGGGGTGAAAGAAAGGAAAGAAAGAAAAGAAAGAAGAAAGAAAGAAAGAAAGAAAGAATGAAGCAAAAGAGAGAAAAAAATGAAAGAAAGAGAGAAAGAATAAAGACGAAAGAATGAATGAGAGAGAACGAAAGAAAGAGAAGGAGAAAGAAGGAAAGAACGAAGAAAGAAAAAAACGAAAGAAGGAATGATAAAACGAAAGGAAAGAAAGAGAGAAACGAGGAGAAAGCACAAAGAAACGAACGAAAGAAAAGAAAAGAATGAAAGTAAGAAGGAATGAGAGAATGAAGGAAAGAAAGAGAAAGAAAGACAGGAGAAAGAGAAGAAAGAAGAAAAGAAGAAAGAAAGAAGAAAGATAGAGGTGAGAGAGAAGAGAGGTAGAAAGGGGGGAGTGAGAGAGAGGAGAGGGGAAAAGAGAGAGAGAGGAGAGAGGGGAGAGAGTGAAAGAAAGAGAGAGAAGAGAGGAGAAAGAGAGAAAGAGAGAGAGTCTAGAGAGAGTGTGAGGAAAGGGAGAAAGAGGGGAGAATGAGAGAGGAGAGGTAAAAGGTAGGGGACCACTGCTCTGCTCTATTCAACTGAGGGCATGTAGACCGCTGGAGGTGGAGGTAACCTCAGCGATGGATGACAGAGGCCGGGTCCAACCCCGCAGGGGCCGGGAAGAAAGACAAAGAAAGAAAGAAAGAAAGAAAGGACAGATGGAGTGAGAGAGAAGAGAGGGAGGGGGGCTGGGAAGAAAGAGAAAGAAAGAAAGAAAGAAAGAAAGAAAGGAAAAAGACGGAGGGCCCCCTGGGGGTGGAGGGCGGGGGGGGGTTGCTGCTCCATCCCGGGCACTCAGGGCCGCCAGACAGGGGGAGGCGGAAGGCGGGGGGCTGCCAGGGTCTTCCGGACAGCCGGAGGCATAGGGGAGGGGGCCACCGGGGTCCTCGGGACAGCCAGAGGTGGAAGGTGGGGGGCCGCCGGGGTCCTCGGGTTAGCCACAGGCCGAAGGCGGGGGGCCGCCAGTGTCCTTGGCACAGCCAGAGGCGGAAGGAGGTGGTCTGCCGAGGTCCTCCGGACCACCAAAGGCGGAAGGCGGGGGGCCGCCGGGGTCCTCGGGACAGCCAGAAGCGGAAGGCGGGGGGCCGCTGGGGTCCTCGGGATAGCCACAGGTGGATGGGTGGGGGCCGCCAGGGTCCTCGGGACAGCCAGAGGAGGAAGGCGGGGTTCTGCCGGGGTCCTTGGGACAGCCAGAGGAGGAGGGCGGGGGGCCGCCGGGTTCCTCGGGACAGCCGGAGGAGGGGGGCGGGGGGCTGCCGGGGTCCTCTGAAAAGCCGGAGGCGGAAGGCAGGGGTCCGCTGGGGTCCTCCGGAAAGCTGGACGCGGAAGGTGGGGGCCTGCCGGGGTCCTCGGGACAGCCGGAGGTGGGGGCCGGGGGGCCGCCGGGGTCCTCGGGACAGCCGGAGGTGGGGGGCGGGGGGCCGCCGGGGTCCTCCGGTAAGCCGGAGGCGGAAGGCGGGGGTCCGTTGGGATCCTCCAGACAGCCGCAGGCGGGGGGCGGGGAGCCGCCGGGGTCCTCTGGGAAGCTGGGGGCGAAAAGGGGGGGTCCGCCGGGGTCCTCTGGACAGCCAGAGGCAGAAGGCGGGGGTCCGCCGCTCTGCTTCGGAGATACTGCTGGTACTTCTTGCTGGAGCGCAGGCACCGTAGGAAAGACCGAATTGGTCTTGGGATGCGGCTCTGCGCTGGACAGCTGGAGGCAGGGGTCTCCTCAGGAATGGGTGACAATGCCTGGGGCCAACGAAGCAGGGGCCGGGTCCAACCTCGCAGGGTCTGGAAAATACAGAAATCAAGTAAGCATTCAACCTTTTCAAACTTTTTCATGCAAATGATTCATTCTGATATTCAACTCCTGTCATTTGGATGTGCTTTGTTTCAGAACAGGGTGATGTGTTTGCTTTGAGCTGTTCAAAACACTCTCAATAATTCAGCTCATCCATATTTTTTATCTGTACTGTTGTACTGCTGCACAATTATAGGAAATGGCTTTTGGAATAAAGAAAGTATACACAAAAAATTTTATGTGGAACAACATAACTTTCAGAGGCACATCGCACCAAGACACAAGTCCACAAATCCAGCAAGAGACAAACACCAGGAACTACATTTCCTTCAGGAAATGTGGGCGTCGACTTTTATCTAAAACTTGTCAGACTATTTAATGAATCTCTATTTTTATCAGTTTTACTTTCTGTTGAGTATTATTTTGATGAATTCAGTGATTTTGGGTGATTTTTGCTTTGGTGTTTGTCTCGGTTTCATGTAAAATTAATTATTCTTTGACATATACCTCAGATTTTATTCAATATCAGTCTTATTTTGAGTTTTATTACATAACATGACAAGGTTTACATCAGTTTTGCATCACTTTTACTCCTGCTTTAAGAGTTATTTAAATAAATTAACTAATTAACTTTTCACAGTTAACAGTTTTTCTTAATATCAGTCTTAGTTTTAGCTCAAACTTGTCCGATTATTTAATAAATCTCTATTTTTTTTATCAGTTTTACTTTTCTTTTGAGTACTATTTAGGTAAAGTGAGTAATTTTGTATGCAGGTTGATGGGTATTTTTAGTAATTAGAGTAGCACACCTATAGTTTTAAATGACCATATGCAGTAGTCACTAAAACTAAAACGTACTAAAAAGTTACTAAACTTACTAAAAAGTTACTAAAACTACCCATCAGACCTGCATTTGGTTATTTAAAAGTATAGATGTGCTAGTGTGATTACTAAAACTACCCATCAGACCTGAATATGGTCATTTAAAACTATAGGTATGCTACTCTGATTACTTAAAATACCCATCAGACCTGCATATTGTTATTTAAAAGTATAGGTGCGCTACTCTGATGACTAAAACTACCCATCAGACCTGCATTTGGTTATTTAAAGGTATAGGTGTGCTACTCTGATTACTAAAACTACCCATCAGACCTGCATTTGGTTATTTAAAAGTATAGGTGCGCTTCTCTGATTACTAAAACTACCCATCAGACCTGCATTTGGTTATTTAAAAGTATAGGTGTGCCACTCTGATCTTCAAATTTACTGATTAAGTAGAGTAAACAAACAGATATTAGCATCTTTTCTGCCTACGGGTTTGGTAATCTGATACAGTATGACACAGGTTTACATTAGTTTTTCATGTTTTAATCCTGCTCTAAGTGTTATGTAGATGAAATGACTAGTATAAAATGACTTTTTTTTCTTACCTTAGCCATGGCGGCAAACTTCCTCCCGGTCGGTCCGGGTCCTGGTTCGGGTCCTGGTTCGGGTCCGGGTCCTGGTTCTTCTACGGTGTCCGGTCCTTGTCCTGGTCTTGATCCTGGTCTTGAAGTTTTGCGTCTCTGGCTCCTTCTTTCGGTGGTTTTTAAAGTTTTTTTTCTGTTAGCTTAGCGCACTATACTCCTACACTGCTACTACTAGGGCTAGCTGACATGGAAAAGGGAAGAATAATAACCGTCCACTTTACATGTTCTGTCCGGTAACCTGGCAACAGGGATGCACGCGCATGTTTCAAGTGCTGGTTTTGTGTGTGCGTGCGTGTTTGGGGGGCGGGGGTCAACGGGGATGCAAGCGCATTTTTCAATTCCTGGTTTTGTGTGTATTGGGGCGGGTTGGTTTCCGTCCTACTTATAATACTATGAGGGTATGGGTCGGTGTAGACTCCATGCAGGGATCACTGTAAACGTGTTCTTTTGTTGGAAGTTCCAAGAATAAGTCTGGGTTCTTTTAGGTCTCATTTTTATACATTTATTGTTGACTTGCTCTGATCACTAACAACATATAACTCATATAACTCTGAGGTTTCACACCCCAAGTGGGGAAATGGACCCAGAACATTCCAACGCACATCACTTTTATAATCCTTGTAAACTGATCTTCAAACTACTAATAAAATACTAATACTGACTAACCTGTTATTCAATCCAAGAATTCAACCACCCAAATTAAAATATTTTAGTTCCCCCTTCTGACATGATTTTATCATGTCAATAACTAGATGAAATGTCTGCTTTTGTTATCCCCCTTTTATGTCTACCATCACTATAACAACCATAAAATTACCTCTATTTATGCCATATGTGTAAGCTGAAATAATTCATAACATACGAAACAGCAATTCTTCATAACACAGATCAATGGAATTTGTGAACGATTGTTATACATTAAAGAATATCACATCATAATATGAGCATATCATTCTTGATCAAGAGTCTATTTTATCCATTACACTAAAAATTTCAAACCTTTGTCTATTATACTAAAATTCAAAACCATCTACGAGGGCCGTTCAATAAGTTCATGGCCTCACCCAGAACAGAACAACACAGACTGATAATTTATATTTTATTTTTCAATATAATCTCCATTTACAGCAATGCACTTGGTCCATCGATGTTCAAGCATCACTAACCCATCACGAAAGAATGTAACATCCTGTATTATAACAACCAGTATTTCTGGGTGAGGCCATGAACTTATTGAACAGCCCTCGTGTACTCTACTGGTTCACATTTCAGCAAAAAACCACATAAATCCTATAATCTCATGTCTATACGTGTATATATAACTATGTATGAATATATCTTAGCTTTAGCAGAATATATGTATCTATAGAGAGGTGTAAAGTAACAAGAAAAGAAAAAACAACACAAAACAATTGTCTTTATCAGTTGATGTGGGCCCTTGGATCTCCTGCTGTGATGATTGATGTTCTCCACAAAGAAACCAGACCATTGTCCAGCTGTTTTAGTCGACAGGTGATGGATGCCAGAGTTCTCCGTTGGTTCCTCAAAGAGGGCAGTCAGATCTTCCAGGACACTGATAATGCTGTAGCAGATGTAGTGTTGTTTGAGATAACAGTGCAACAAAATCAACCATTTTCCACACACTACCGTTCTCAGCTGACAACATGTCCAAAGTCATATGATGTTTCCACGTCATCATGGACGTGGGGCTGCGCTGTTCTCTGATTCCTCTCACAGCATCCACAGTGTAGTTCACAAAGCCATGAAGTCCTTCTGCAACCCCCATGGAACTGTAATGGCATCAATGAATATCTGAGGGTCGAATGATATTCCTCGGATGGTAGTTGATCATCTTTTTGCAGTGCGGAAGAAAATCCCATGACTTTCTCCTCCCTGCTCTTGGAGAGACCTGTAACATATGCAGCAGGAGACAACCGGAAACATTCCTGACCTTTAACCTCACTGACTGAAAGAGAGACCTGTGAGGACTCAATGAAAAGACCTTAGTAATAAAACTTCTCTGTACATTTAACAAGAGCATCTCTCAGTCCACACATCCCAGGGTGTCTGAATGGATGCCATGGCTGAGGTCTGTCCATGATCAGGTTTTCATAGGGACCTTTTACTGATTACCTGTATGAGTGATTTATCCTCTATAGTGAGTGGGATCTGGTGCTGTCTTCACTGGGTTTGACCTGACCCCCCTAATTGTTATCTATCTAAAGGGATCCCCTTTGTAGCCCAGAACTTCCCCACAGTCGCCAGGTGGACAAATCACCCAATTGTCAGTGTGACTCTCACAGTGTGAGAGGTGAACCCAGGTTGTCCGTTCTGTAATTTTCAACAATCTGAAATGGACCCTTCTGCTCCAAACTGGTCCAGCTGTTCTCCTTCTCCCCTTAATGAGGACCCACAGTCCTGGTTTTACCACTGGGTCTGATTTCACCAGGTCTCCTGAAACAAAATTAACAAAAGAGACTTCTCTACTGGTTAGTACTTTATTCATATATTCTGCTAAAGTCAATCATCTCCTTCTCCACTCCCCTGTTTCTTATTCATTATAATATCACTCCATCATCCCTACAGATTATGGATGATAAATACAATAATTTTCAAATGTATTTAATATCTTATAAACATTAAGGAAGTTACGTGATTTGCAAAATGTCAACCATTATCATTATAACTTTTCTCTATAATTCCATATCTCAACAATGAATAGAAATAGATTGGGGTTTATTGAAATATAAGAATCGTGTAATTAATCCCCAAAAAGAACTTCAATTATCAAGCATTTCAAACATGTTCATTTACTCTTTAATTTAAACTAAAAGATTGTAATAGTCCAACCTACTTATTTCTCTTCATTAGATCAGCATGAAAAATACAAAGAAAATGAGTTCTAAATACTAACTGTGGGAGTTATTTATGCATTTAGTTTCTTATTCAGTTTATTTACTTTTTTATTTAATCATTTTCTAATAATTAGTCCTTGACCATTTGCTTTCTACTTATCCAACATGCAACATCATGCAACATACTTTTTTACTTTCATGATTATTTCTTTCATTCTTGTGCATGTGGCACCTTTTATTTTATTTTCTTATTGATCAAACCCAGAAACACATGGGTCTATAGTTTTTTTTACCAGTCTATTAGTCAGTCAGTTCAGTCAGTCAATCAGTCAAAATATGTAGGAGAAATAGCAATAGGCCTTAATTGCTATTTACCTGCAAAACTACAAACCAATGGTGCATCTAGTCATATTATTAATCGGCTCTATGCCTTTAATCAAACCTATATCTACTGCTTATACAATAACACCCCTACTAGAAGCCTCTGAATTTGACACTTCACATTTATAAATCATGACTTAGTTCAACATATTTATTATAGTATTATAATCAACTAGCACCTATTCACTTCTACTCAAGTGTCAACGTCATAATAAAACACATTTTAAGACAGCTTGGTATTAATGAACTATATTAATATAATAATTTTGGCCATTGAGTGTCTCTATACTTTCATGACATGAATTATACTCTGTTTTTTTTTATTTTATCTTATCATTTTCTGAAAACCACTCAAATTAATCACCCTTGAATAACCATTTTAACTTTTACTATTTTTTTTTCTATTGTGACAACCTGGAAGTTGCCCCAAACACTCACACACACATCCCATAACATGGCTGTTAGCCTCCGGATCCACCCCGGAAATTGTCGCCATGTCGTCATCACATCCGCTCGGAGTTGGCGGCAGTTTTTAAATACCCCCCCCCCACCACACACACACACACACACACACACACACACACACACACACACACACACACACCCGCATTCGGTGGTGCGTTCGTGGACAAGTCGGCACGGAAGCGTCGGAGCAACAGCTCATTAGACTAAAACAAAAGTACGGCAGTTAATCCCGATAACAACTCTGTTCATCTCCGTCCGTTTCTCCCTCTGGTGCATCTCAACCGTCCATCCCACTGCAGCAACAGTCTCCCTCACTTCCCAGCAAACCAGCAGCGATAACCTGGAATGGATTACAGACTGACTGGACTGGACTGACTGGCAGACTGACTAACTGTGACCATTGGAGTGTTGTGAGTAAGTTTTTTTCTAATCTCTTGGTTTTTTTTTCTCAAGCCCGAATGGAAATGTGCTCTTGTTTTTTTTTTGTTTTTTGTTTTTTTTTTACCAAGGAACTGAAAATAACTGAATTTTTTTTTTTCCTTTTTGATAAACTGAAAACCTGGAATGGAATTTTTTGTTTAACTGGACTGAACTAGTTTTTTTTGTTACTTTCTTCTTTCAAGAGACTGTTAAATGGTGGAAGATTTAAGTTTGAATTTTTGCTTGTTTGGTGGATTTTGCTGAGTTTGGACTTTGGGGGGGCAACTGTGGGTTTGAATTTGTGTGAATTTTTTTTATAATCATTGTTTAATACATGATTTTGAGTTTTAAATGGTTTGAAGGTGTGCTTTCTTTTCTTTGTCATTTAATGTGTGGGGTGTGGGTTTAATTAAAACTCACATCCTTTGTGTGGTTTGAGACTCAAGCAAAAGACTGACTTAAACTGACTAACCTGACATCTTATATGTCAGGAGAGAGACCTGGCTGGCACCCCTAAATATCAATATAATAAAACAATATAAAATAAATAAATTAAAGCATCAAACTCAAACTGTCACACTATGTAACTTTACTAAAGTAAAGGAATTTGAATATGTATTTATTTCTGCAGTCTACAACTGCAGTTTTTAATGCCAGCGTTCATGAACATTTATCAAAACCATGGCACAATCCAACAGAGCTCTTGGAAAGCAAAAATAACTCATGTGAATCTCCATCATTCTCTTTGCGTTTCAGACAACAGAGACACAAACACAAAGACTCAGAAACACAGAGACATGGACATGTCTTCACAGCTTAGAAAACAAACATAACACAGAAACAAACACAGAGATCAGGGGCCTGTTTCACGAAACTAGGATTCCATCATCCAGGATAACTGACTAAGCCGTGTTCAATGAATCCAAAACAAGGGTGTCCAGGCTTAATCGGTTTCACAAAGACCAAGCCAGGATGAACAGACACGGATTCATCAAGCCAGGTGTAACTCATCCTGGATAAGTGCGTGCACCTGGCTTGCTCAATAGACCCTGACATCGATCACAGATTCACCGATTCACCATGGCAACTAGAGCAGCGGACTTTCACCCGTTGGATGCAAAACTCCTCATTTTGGCTAACGAGGAAGTAAAGGACCGAATCAAAAAGAAAGACAACACCACCACAATTACAAAAACAACGAGAGACAGCGTGGCGAAAGACTACAGACCACCTGAATGAGTAAGTAGAGCACAAACACACTCTGACTGTTCCGCTGAAACCATCACAATTACAACCCAAATAGTTCATTAACACCTCCGAAAACGGAGTTGTGAAATTGTAACTCTGTATAAACTCAATAACTCTGATAAATAGATGAGCTCACTGACTTCAGCGAATTTACCTTTGGGATAAATAAACTTATCTTATCTTATCGTGATTCATGACTTTATGATATTGTTAATTAACCCATAAAGACCCAAACATCCATCACCAATCAAAACCATGTACTGATCTAAACTGTTTAATACCTGTTGATCCACTGATCCTATCAATCCATGTCAATAATTGGTGTAAAATACAATTCTTCATCTTTTCATGGTCATCAGATATGACCCATTTGGACGTTCAGAGGCTCCGTAGTTACTGTGGAAACACTGTCATCTTCTCCAACATTGATTCCCCAGTAAAACCCATGGAGTTGGATTAATGACAGTGGATGGACACACTAGGTTTATGTTCGGTTAATAACAGATTGGACTGAAAAAGACACTGTTTATTCAGTTTGAGCTGTTTCTGACATAATAACCACCAACTTTAATCTGAGATTTAATGAACATCTACATGATCAGTGAATTAAAAATAGGAAAATATCTGATTTATACTGATAAAATACAAACTACAGAAGATAATATTGTAACAACTAGAGATAAATCACTTAAGAAAGGTTAGATATAAAGAATATTCATTTGTGAACTAACACTAAAATACTGGGCCTTCATAGGTTAATGAACACTGTTCATTGCTTGTGCTGTTCATTGTTTGGTTTAATATTCTTCATCTTATCATTTCAGATGGTCCATGCTGACTGTCTCATCAGTGTTGTGTCTCAGTGGTCTGGTTGTGGTTCTAGCTCGGTCCATGACTCCTGAGTCTATCGGACCTCTGGAATCTATCAGCGCCTCTCACAAGGTGAGCCACACAACCTCTATTAACAACCACTTTTTACATCAGATCTGTGTCCAGAATGTCTCTGTATTTATGAGGTTGTGATGCTGAGGTTTTGTGTTAACAGGTGAATCATCTAGTGTGTTTCTGGGGGACAGGGGGTCTACCTACCAGCCTTTTCTCCTGACACCACACACAGACCCCCAGGAACCACAGCAGGCCTACAGTCATGCCCATGCCAGGACAAGGGCCAGGATCCAAATGACCTTTGACCTCCTGAAGGCACAGTTTCACTGTCTTCACCACTTAAGGGTCAGCCCTTTGAAGTCATGTGACATCACTGTGGCCTGTACTGTCCTCCACAATGTGGCCTGAGGAAGGAAAGGGAGGGAGGGTGTGCAGTATTTGAATGATCTGGACATGCCCACAAATATGTTGGACATCATCAAAAAGCTGCCCTACAAACTCCAAGACCGCTGGAGGTGCCATATATGTGACCTGCAGGAAAAGCAGAGTAGAAGAGCAAGGTTTATGAACATTGTTAACTTTGTGGAAAAACAGGTGAAAATTTTGACAGACCCCGTGTTTGGAAACATTCAGGACACTGTTCCATCAATCAGACCAAACAAGTCCAAACCTCACCCACGCTCCAACATCAAGGGAACCAGTTTTGCTACCACTGTGAATCGGGTGGAGAGCACAGCCAAGCCCAAGGACAAAGCTAAGGACACACAGCCACCAGCCAAGAAGATCTGCCCCTGCTGCACTGGAGGACACACATTGGATGTGTGTGCGCAGTTGGAAAAAATGGCCCACAAGGAAAAAATTGACTTCCTGAAGGAAATTGGTGCTTGTTTTCGCTGCCTGTGTATAGGACACATCAGCAAAATTTGCCAAAGGAAGATTTCCTGCTCCAAGTGTGGCCAAAAACACCCGACTGTGCTCCATAAGGACAGTGTGTTAAATGCAGAACAGGCTGAGAGAAGCATCCAGGTGCCAGTAGACAGCACATTGGTTTCCAGTGGCCTTACAGGGGCTGGTGAGATGGATTGCAAGCTTCCTATTGTGCCGCTCCAAGTTAAGGTAAAGAAGGGCAATAAGATCATCCTCACCTATGCCTTTTTGGACCAGGGAAGTACAGCGGTGTTCTGCACGGAGAGTCTGATGAAGAAGCTCAATGTGTCTGGGAAAAGAGCAAACATTCTTCTCAGGACAATGGGCCAGGAGAAGGTGGTCAGCACTGTGCCAGAGCTGGAAGTGGCGGCATTTGAAAATGATGCCTTTATTAATTTGCCAAAGGCTTACACTCAGTTGGCAATGCCAGTGCACAGAACAAACATACCCACAAATAAGGATCTGACAAGGTGGCCATATTTGAGACACCTCTCCTTACCACAAATTGAGGCTGGAATTGAGTTGCTGATAGGGACAAATGTCCCACAAGCCATGGAACTGCTGGAAGTCATCTGCAGTGAGCATAATGGACCCTATGCTATAAGGACGGTGCTGGGCTGGACGGTAAACGGACCACTGACAGGAAACGGTGGAGAGGCCACTCTCCACCGTAAATTTGGATGAACTGTGGCAACAGCAATATAAGATGGACTTTCCAGAATCTGCTGTGGAGGAACAAGTGGATCTGTCCAGAGAAGACCTGAGGTTTATGGACATGGCCACAAAGTCAGTTAAGCACATTGATGGTCACTACCAGGTTGTCCTGCCTTTGAGAAATTTAAGCGTCAGTATGCCAAAAAACAAGAAAGTGGTGGAACAGCGCCTATGCCACCTGAAGAGGAGGCTCCAGAGGGATTTTTGCAGAAGAGAAGTTGGTTGGGATGTCCCCATACCAGAGGCTGTCTCCAAAGAATGGCTAAAGGGGATGCAAGGGCTCCACCTACTGGACAATTTCGAGCTACACAGATGTTTAAAAGCTCTGGAGTTTGGAGATGTTATTACTGCTCAATTACACCACTTCTGCGATGTTTGTGAGGATGGCTATGGTACAGTCACTTACCTGATCGTACAGAATGAGAACCACCAAATGCACAGTGCTTTCATCATGGGAAAGGCTTGTGTCGCCCCACTGAAGACCGTTACAATCCCAAGAATGGAACTGATTGCTGCAACAATGGCCAGTCACATGGATGTCTTGTGGAAGAAAGAGCACCACATGAGTCTTCAGGAATCAGTGTTTTGGACTGATAGTGCTTCTGTGCTGAAATACATCCGAAATGAAACCACCAGATTCAAGGTGTTTGTTGCCAATTGTGTTTCAGAGACACTGAAATCATCTCACCCTTCTCAGTGGAGATACGTGGATACAGCTTCTAATCCAGCCGACGCAGCATCCAGAGGGGTCAAAGTGGAGGTATTTCTGAAAGACAGGCTCTGGTTAACAGGACCTCGGTTTCTTTGCCAACCGGAAATAGAATGGCCTCTGAATCCTGAACCTGTGAGCCCTCTCTCCCAGGATGATCCAGAGGTGAAGAAAAGTGCTGTTATAAATGCTGTGCAAATTGGAGAGGATTCCACTACTCACCTGATCCATTATTCTTCTTCTTGGATTCAACTGAAGAAGGCTGTGGCATGGTGGCTGAAATATAAGGAATGGCTGTTGTCCTGTAGCAGGAAAAGGAAACAGTTAACAGCCAGTCAGAGTGAAGTGAGCATGGAGCAGCAGAGAAGATGGAGACAAGTTCAGTACATTTCTGATCTTTTCTGGAGGCAGCATAAGGACGTTGCTGACCTCTACAGTGACTCTGTTTTCTGAACTTGGATTTTTTTTGAACATTGAGACCATTTTTGGGCTATGGACTAGTCGGTCATAATGATGACCAGAAGAAGGACCATTCTGTGTGGACAATTCATGAACTTTAAAAAGTTTAGTAGACATATTGCACTTGAAATTGATTATGTAATTGTTTATTATGTCTCCTATTATGTATTTTGAAATGGGAATTATTATGTGGGACCTAATAATTAGGGGCTGGTGTGTAGGAGACATACAGGCTGAAGATGAGGTGCACGGTGCGCTTGAGTGTGTGTGCTGCGGAGGTGGTGGTTCACATGGGTGTGGGCATGCGCGTGGCACGGAAGTGTGTGTGTAAAGGCGCGCACTCCCCTGTAGCACAGAGGAGAGAGAGTCAGGGTTGGGTAGCTGTATTTTTTGTTGACCGCCCTTCATTAATTCATTGATCATTTTTTGTCTATTTTTGCATTATTCTATCCATCCATCCTATATATGCTGTCATAGCTCTGTGCGCTGTCAATAAATTTACAAAACACAACTTTGGATCTTAGCATTATCTCTTACCATAGCCTCCTTGCGCATCACAAATCTACGAAACACAGGACCCAACCTCATACTCTCAGCGGCTAAAAGGAACACCATAGGAAGCCGCAACACTAAATGTTAGCAGAGTAGGCTCTACGTTATTAATGTGAAACAGCGCAACCGACCCAACGCCACTTGCGGAGTAATAAAAGAAATTAATAACATGCACATGCTTATACCTTACTTGTGATCATTTCAATCCAACGAAACCACTCAATATTTTTATAAACGTCTTTCATTATAAATTTTGCATCATAGAATTACCAGGTTCAGACAATTCAGTTTAAAGTAGTCAATTTGCAGAAATTCTGATATTAGAATCAAAAGGTTTTCTGCTTAAATTATTTTTAGGGCCCTTTAGGTTTGTCTGAATCCATTCTCCTCTGATTCCTCTGGATGCATTCCATAGCGGAACTCGCTTCCACCTTTGTCTCACTATTCTCAATAGAATGCAGTCTCAGAGTCAGCCAATCACGTCGGGGTCACCAAATTTGTAAATGTGTTCTTTTGTTGGAAGCTCCAAGAATAAGTCCGGATTCTTTTAGGTCTCATTTTTATCAGTTTATTGTTGACTTGATCTGATCACAAACAAAATATAACTCAGCTGAGGTTCCACACCCCCAGTGGGGAAATGGACCCAGAACATTCCAATGCATGTCACTTTTATAATCCTTGCAAACTGATCTTCAAACTATGGGCTCAACCCCTTGTGGGCTGGTCTTTAACTTAGCGTTATCTAATAAGATCAAACAGATGTGGGGTCTTAACTCTAAGTAAACTTAGGCCAACAATCAGTTTACCCTTATCACCTATATTTGACAACATTGTGTGTGAATGTGTTTGTTCAGACGTGTATCTAGAAGAAGAACAGAACCTAATTAACTCTTGTTTAGACAGATGGTTCCTATCTAAACAAGCTTATCCCAAGAAATTTACAACTGAGCAGTGAAACAAAGAAAATCTAGTGACACAAAGGAATCCGAACTAATACTGACTAATACTAATACTGACTAACCTCTTATTAAATCCAAGAATTCAACCATCCAAATTAAAATAATAGTTCATCACCAACCCGGTGCCCGTGGGCGCTAGGTCAACCAAAGGGGCCACGCGAGTCGGCAGGCCTGTTCTAAAAATAGAACTAGTCTAGATGTCTCCAACATGTTGCTAGTGATCTACCAGTGATTCACCAAGGGTCAATAATAGAAGAACACAAAGTTGATTGGTCATTTGGTTGAACAGCTTGAAATTTCCACCCAATCAAAATTACAAGTGTCCTGCCCCCCTCCCGAGATGAAACGGTCAACTAGCTGTCAATCAAACTTTAGCACTGGTTTGCTGTCTGACACTGGGGAGGGGCGGGGCCAGGAGGAGCAGGATGAACCAGATGTCAGACAGGAAGTGGGTTTAGCCCCGCAACGATGTGGGCAGAGTTTAGTCAGGAGTTATTTTCACCAACAATGAGACACAGACTTCTGTTTGACTAATGTGAAAGACAAGTGTGTGTGTGTGTGTGTGTGTGTGTGTGTGTGTGTGTGTGTGTGTGTGTGTGTGTGATCTATGGGCGGAGCCTGGCAGTCGGTAAAAGATACAATGTGGAGTGGAATTTCACCAAAGTTCACAGCAACTTTTCTGGAGATTCTCCGGTGGGAATCAGCCTCTGTAAAGAGAAGGTAAAAGAGCTGAAAGCTAAAGTCCAAAAACAACTGTCCATGTTCACTAAACTGACCAAGACCAGCGTTTCAACAGAGGCATCATTAAAGTGGTTCACATCCTGGACAAGCGCAAACATATGTGCGCATGCGCTCATACAGCTCCAGTCGGACCTGAACAGGTGCCTCTGGGTTGTACTCCAGTGGGATGACTCAGTAGAAGTGACAGGGGGGTGCTGGGTTTATGTACAAAAGTTCTGTTTTTAATTGATATGTTTTAACAGCGTATGTGAACTTACTCCTTATTTTTCTTGTTTAAAGCAGCGTTTGTTTTTTAGCACCGCCGTTTTACATTCACATACTCCCAAACTGAAATCAACTTAAAACTAGGGGAGGGCAAGTTAAGGCGTTATTAATGCGTTAACGCATTCATTAAATAACGCCGACAATTTTTTTAATCTTACGTTAATGCCGTTTTATTCTAACTCCTATTCTTCTGCTCCTGCTTGTGTGCGTGTAGCGATTAGCTCGGCAGATAAACAACAGGTTTCCCAAGAAAAGCTGGACCCCAAAACTTCTCTCCAAATCTTTTACTTGAGACTCACTGTAAAACTGCAACATACATAAAAAATATGTCTCAGCTGTGTTCATTGCCTTAGTACATTTACATGGCATTATACATTAAATTGAATGGGGAAAAGGCCGCTAGCTCGATGCTAACTTAAATGGGAAAATCCATAGACACGCTAACGATTAGCATTTACAGATTAAGATTCACAACGTCTTTTTTTATCCAGCAACAAAGGTTCACATCAGGGATATTTTATACTATTCATTCTTACAACAACTGAACATAAAATACTCACAGGTAAACGTTTTTCGGGCCATACAAACAGAGTGAAAGAAACGTGTATTGGTTCCTTCTTCTGTCTGAACTGGCTACGGGAACACCGCAAGGACAAAACATACGTTAGTGCAATTTATTCCAACCACTAGAGGACCCCCTTTGTTTGCTTTTAACAACTGAACATCACATATTATTGGGCTTATTAGTATTAGTACTTATTAGTGGGCTTAAGACTCATGTCAATCACTCACAACCGGAAATAAACTGGTGGGGAAATAAACATGGAGAAAAGTACTGGTCTTTTACATGGACATTTTCATTTTAAATGTCTTCAGATGGTGGGGTTGAGAAGGACAAAGTTGTTTGTAAGCACTGCAATGTGGAATTATTATTTTATCACCAGAGTACTTCAAGTTTTAAATATCACTTAAGGGCAATACACGCTGTTGATGCCAGCAACCCCTCCCCCCATAACTATGCAATCAATCGTGATTAATTGCAGAAATCCATTGCGAATAAAAATTTTAATCGCTGCCCAGCACTACTAAAAACATATACATGATGATAATCTGAGGGTGCAAAATGACATGACAGACTCTGGTGAAAGTGAAAGAGGGATGAGGGTTTTTAAATTTATGGTTAAATAATGTTTTGGACCAAAACATAAGAGAAAATGAATCCTCATGGTGCACTGCACTTCTGCATTTGGCAGCAAAACATCTACTGGCTTTCACTGTAATTGTAAAATAACTCGCCTTTTTATGAGTTTAAATGACACTGTATCTGTTAATAGTTCCTAGTTTGACATTTGCATTCAACGTGCAGCAAATGAACAACATCCAGCTTCTTTCTGCTGTATTAGAGAACATAATGATAGAAACTGACTGAAAACGGATGAGTGTGTTCAGAGAGTTGAATGAAAGTCTTGACGGTGCCAGTGCTAACTATGACGTCTTGAAATAAATGCGAATAAAAACGAAGTTACACAAATCTATACTTAAATATTTGGTGACAATGGTCTGCAGCACTGCTTGTTACAGCTTATTTAAATGTTTTTCCTCAAAACACAACTTTATTTAATATTATATACCTGCATATTTTCATGCAGCTTTTCAACTCTGTTTGTGGAACAGTCCGTTCATGGGAAAATGATGTGTTTTTCGGGTTGATGAATGACAACCATAGCAAGTTGGAGAAAAGACAAGTATGTTATTGAACTGGAAATGTGATGTGTGCACAAAGTTAGATGAAGAACCACTGAAACCATTTTCTTTGGGATAATAATTAAAGCATTTCTGAGTCTGTAACGGCCCCTGAACGAAACAAAAGGGGCCCTTCTGCCAACACAGAACCACTATATGTACTGTACAGCATGTTTCCTCTGGTCGCCTTTAATTATCAACACTTTAATGGGAACTCAACCGAACCTGGAAATTGTATTCTACAGTGTAGTGAGTGACTAGTGTTGCAGAGACAGGTAGTTGTTTGTGGAGGAGATCTGCTAAATCTGTTACCTCTTGAATGTATCTCATCTGTCCCCCAGAAGGTCGACGTGATAATGGAGAATACCTAATGGGATTGGTAGAAATATTATGTCGTTTTTATGAACTTGTCATGGGGGTTGCTGTTTAAGTTGCATTAACAACATCCCAACTATGTAACTATGTAGGATTAAAACAAAAGCCTGTTTCAGTGGAGCAGGTGCTTTTTAATGTACCGTAGTGTTCTTTGGTTGTGGGTTTTTTTTTTCTGTTTTTGTGCATGTTAATAAGGGTTATCTTGTGTGGGAATCCAAAAGTACACTGTAGATTTTAAAGTGAAAAAAAAAAAAAAAAAAAAGAATACACAAGAGGAGAAATGTTGTGGTATCAATGAAAAGAATCACCAGCTACTAAAAAAGTCACTTTTTTTGTTCTTGCTTTCCAAGAGCAAAGCACAGTGTGTATTAATAAGTAAAGTTTTGAAATAAACAAATGATAGATTAATGAATGTCTTGTGTTGATGTTTGTTTTTTGGAGCGTATACTGTACATACATGCAAACATGATCAACATAACATTCAGAATAGTTATATCTATAAACCTTCCGGTGTCTGGGTAAGTTTAAGTATAAAGTGTAACTGCTCCACCCAAAATGTGACTAACTTTGTGCTGGTGGTAGGTGTGATTCTGCAGTATTTACACACAGGTATGAGATGAACTATGGAAAGAGAAGACTTGGAACCAAACTGTTAAATTCAATATTATCGTTCCTGTACATCATCGCAGGAGACGAAAAACCCCCTATAAAACATGGTGGCTCCGACTTGGTAAGAGGAAAACAGTTCTTTTTTTTTTTTTTTTGCATTTATTCAGTCTATTTATCCCTGAAAGACACTTCACTGAAAAAGAGTGTGAACACCAACATAAATCTGCACTGCCTCTTTCCTGTAGGTCTTGTTGGAGAAGAAAAGTCCATCCACATGAAGGTCTACTGGACACTGCCCTGCTGTGGAGGAGGAGCAGTGCTGGTTGATGAACAGGAGAACCAGACTAAAACTGAACCCATCCAACCTTTCTAATGTGACCTCAGGAAACTCACCAACACCTCTGGCTTTGAATACACACGGTTTTGCTTCTTTCACATCAATAAAAGAAATAATTTTTTTCAAATCAGCATGTTAATTATACTACCAGACAGTATAGAAAGGACTGAAAAGTTCAACATAATGCAAAACTACAAAAAAAAAAAAAACAAACATCAAATTTACTATTTAACATATCTACTGCATGCTTTTAGAATATATTAAATATATGATATCTTTGATCTGCTCATTTTGCCAGTGCTTATTTGTCATTGATGGATTTTTCACAGATATTTCATGGTTCAGTTGCTTGAATTTCAGTGAAATGTATGTTAAAGTTTTAACACAAACTTGGACCTCACTGATCTAGTGGTTCGTAGTGGAAGACTGTGTTTAACTCCTAGTGGTTCTTTCCATACTTTTGAGTTTGCCTTTATATAACACATCAAAAGTGTTAACCACATTTGTTATATATTTTTCAGCACTGTTTCACCTTGATGATATGATCATTCCTTTGCACTTTACCTTATTTAACATATTGGACCCAATAATACACAAAAATAGTAGAATACAATTTGAAAAAACTCTATACTATTTATTACAAAGACATTCCTAATCATGGTCTCTCATCTGCTTTAGAAGTTGAAAGAGTAAAGCAGGTTTGTCTATGAACATATAAAGGTGTCTATCTATTAATCATATCTCCAGGTTTTCATGGTGTATTAATCTCAAACAAAAACCTTTTTTCTTTTCTCACGCTTTGATCACCCTGGAGGGTTAAAGAGCAGAGTTTAAGTGTTTGTTAAGGCGTCTACCACAAACTGTAGATTTAGAAACTGTACATTTAGTGTTCATGTGCAAACTGGTGAGTAAGGAAGTAGTTAATGCTACTGTAATAGTTGGAAAAGCTCTTCCAATATTTAACAACAACTGTGTCTTTTCATGACACTGTTTGTAAAATGTTGGGTGGTATAAGCCCTCATAGGTTGGAATACATCATTAAGGTTCAGTTCATTTGGAGAAACGTGAGACAGAAACAGGATGAACAACTGTAGTCTGAAAAGGAACTTTGAAAAGTCCAATGTCTGACTAAGAAGTAGATGAAGAGAGAGTAAGTATAAAGTTCTATACAATAGAAATAGTCCAAGAACTCCAAAACATATGATATATGATGTGGTATGTGTGATAGGACTTTGTTCTATTTCACTACTGAGGCTTTTACAAAACAGAAAACTGGACTCATTTGTGGAAGCACCCAAACTGAAAGGCTTAACTGAGTTATTCCAGGATGTAGCGGCTATTTGTCATCAAAATTAAATCAACTTAAAGGTGACTGAACTTAAGACTGTAACATAACTCAAATAACCACTAGATGCACCATGGGTTTGTGGTTTACACAGTCAAAAATACAATGTCCATATCATAGATGTAGTTCAAGTGGTTTATTTTCAAGATTGTGCAGGAAAAACAACAACTAAGGCCTTTTGTGCTGTCTCTCCTACTCATCCTGTCTGACTGTCTGATAAAAAACCATAGGCCCACCCAGGTGCATGCTGGTCTAACTTTGTGCTCCCTATTTATACCCAGGTGCCCATGGTCTAAACCAGTAAGAAAACACTAAACAAAAAGGTGCTAAATACCAAAGAATGAAAACAGTAACCATAAAAACAAAGTAATACATTCTAAATATTAAACAAAAAATAAACAAAAAATAAACAATTAGCAAAAAAAAAAACTAAATTAGTAAACAAAAAAGGTAAATTAACTTTAAACAAAAAACTAAACCGACAAATAGCTCCTACACTCCGGCCCCTAATTGTGCACTTAGTCACAATTACACCCATAAACTAAATGGAGCTATTCTAACAATATCTGTGATGAGTGTTTCTTCATCTTCTTTCTGGACCTGAAACAACAAGAACAAAGACAGAGAGGTAGATAGAGGAATAAGAGGTAGAGCAGATAGAGGTTTTAGTCCACAGCTGCCTCCAGCAGCAGGCAAAGCTTAGTCACTGGTCTCTCCAACACACTGGTTTTGGTCTTCAGTTGCACAGAGCGGACCAGGCCTCTGGCATCAGCGTTTACAGACAGAATTCTGCCCATCTGCCAGCATCCTCTGGGCGCAGTGGCATCTGCAATCAGGACAACATCTCCTGGACTTAGGTTTCTTCTTGGCCTCATCCACCTTTTGTCCACATTCATTTGCCTCAGAAGACTGTGTTGTGACTGCAAACTCTCTCCTTTTCTGAGACAACAGTATGAGGAGCTCTTTCACCTTCAAAAACCAAGCCACTGCTCTTTTCAGCTTCAACCATGAGGAGAAGTATGAGATAAGGTAACTGGTGGGGCTTGTTTTTCCTTCAACAACAGTGCTGACCATCACCTCCCTTTTGATTTCAGGGTCGTCAGCAGCAATTGGATCATATTTATCATCCAGTTTTGGCCACTTGTCATGTGAATAATAAAGGAACTCAGGGCCATTAATCCACTTGCTGTGCTCTTGAAAATCTTCTACTCCCATCCCTTGTGATGCCTCGTCAGCTGGATTGTCTTTAGAGCTCACATACCTCCACTGATCAACATCTGTGACTTCTCGGATCAGGGAGACTTCATTTGCGACAAAGGTATGAAATCTCTTAGTTTAATTTCTGATGTATTTCAGGACAGTGGTACTGTTGGTCTAGAAAATAGATTTCTCCAACTCCACATGTAGCTCTCTTTTGAAGCAGTTGGTCAAGGTGAACAGCCAGAACAGCTGCAGTGAGCTCCAGATGAGGAATGGTGGTCTGTTTGAGAGGAGCCACTCTGGCCTTTCCCAGGAGGAATGTGAGGTGTACCTGATTATCTCTTTCAAATCTTGTGTATGACACTGTGCCATATCCCACTTGGCTGGCATCAGAAAAGTGGTGAAGCTGCGCTGTAGCAGGACAGAAGGTTTTGGGCTTAACACACCGATCCACTTTAAACTCTGCCATTCTCTTCAGGTCTTCCAGCCAGCCAGATGGTTTGGAGAAAACCGTGCAACTGTCGTACATGGCTTTGTGGTGTTTTTTTTACGGGTTGATAAAGGTTCATAGTGTTACCTCATGAGGCAAGTTCTGCACAATACCTGATGTTGCACAGCATCTTCTTTTTTAAAGCCCAAATAAATGCACACACCTGACATGCTGCCCCTCTTTGGTACTAAACTTTCTGCAGCATCAGCTTCTGTCAAGCCTGAGGCAGCAGGTTAAAGCGCAGCCCTGCCTGCTCCGCTAGCTCGCAAGTCACGTGACCAGTCAAATCACAGCTCTTGCGATTAGAAAATCTTATTCTATCATATCGCAATATTATCGCAAATGCAATTAATCGTTCAGCCCTAATAAACATAGACGACTGTAGGTAAAAAAAACTAGAGAAGTATTTTGTCTTGTGAACTAAAAATACATTTTGATGTAGAAGGACATCCTGGCATTTTGAATGGATTGTATTTGACAAAATGTTTATCACACTAAACAGTATTGCTTTATGGGTATTGGTGCAAAAAGGATTCATCAGTGCATCCACTCCATCATTCAATTTGAAAAAATAAGAAAAAGACAATTTATTTACAATAAATGTCTAAATTTTGATGTCAGTCCAGTGTTTTGAAAATCTTTGTGAATAAATGCAGTTATCAGCCAACAGCTGGAAGTCAGAGGGACAAACTATGCCGTTGGCCTACAATCAATAATCTCATACAGTCAAAGTGCAATAAACCATTACATAACTCAGGCGTGTCATACATTAAAAGAAAGAAGTCAAAAGCATATGCTTGTAGTTTTTATTTGTTTCCATTATCTCACGACAGTGGACTTCACATATATGCTATAAATGTGTCATTTAAATACACCAATAAGAATGCTAATAAGCGTCATATAATAGACTTAACTGCCTTACCATCTATTAACTATTTCTAGACTAGTAAAAGTTAGTACAAGTGCCTTAATATAAGGTGTTACCTGAGAAGGTACAACACAGAGCAATGAGGAAAAAGCAATAATGAAATGCTCTGGTTGCATATAATGAGAAGATGCAGAGGCTGAAAGAGCACAAATGACAAATGAAGCCTCTCCAGATGAACTGGGTCTGGTTTGATGTCACAGGCTGTCAAATCTGAGGTGTTATGTGCTCCTCTGAGCAGCTTGTACTGCATATCAGTGTGACACTCTTCTTTCCTCTTTGCTACCTACCCCCCCCCACCCACCCACCCACACACACACACACACACACACACACACACACACACACACACACACACACACACACACACACACACACACACACACACACTTTATCTACACTTCCACTCTCTCTCTCTCTCTGTCTCTGCCCAGGCCCGCTGGTTGTGCATGACCATCCATCTGCACCACTGATCAGGTGGTTTCAAACCATGGCTTTGACAAACAGGTGTGGCTCCTCTGAAAGTTGCTATTTGGTGTAATGTGGGAGATGGGGACAAGGGGTTGAGAGATGTGTGTGTGTGTGTGTGTGTGTGTGTTTGTGTGTTTGTGTGTGTGTGTGTGTGTGTGTGCGCGCACTTCTAATGGCACGTTAGTAAATCACATTACAGCATAAAATTATGAGGAACTGTTTGACCTTAGTATAATATGTATATTCATTTCTGCTGTAAAATTCCACATGGATGTATATAGGATTGACTCCCTTTTGGAGCCAGCCCCCTAGTGGACATTCAATTTAGTGCAGCTTTTGATACACGAATGTCAACAGAATCAACCTTTACTGTCAGGACCAAAATGTCCTTTGTCAATCCCATTTTCAAACACACCTGCTAAAATGTCATGTCACCGGTGGTCACCTCGACCACAGTAAATAAAAGGAGCAAACAACTGTAGTCCTCGTGCCCTCTGATGTGAACTTTGAAACAGCATTTCAACAGTGGAATAGAGTACTGCCACAGACAGATGGCCTTCGCATAAGTTATTACTGTTATAAACTAAGACAAAGATTACATATGCCAATACATGTAACATCTGAGCATGTGGATCACAGATTAAAGGGGACCCAAAATCTCCTCAGATTTGTATGTTTTTATCCACTATTTTAATTTGGAACGAGATCATATAAGTCTTGGTCCGTTTAAAATACAGTCTCCAGTTCAATACAACAAAGGTATGTATATTTTTATTTTTGATTGTTAATTCTGCACTTATTCATAAAGTCATTATCCAGTGATGTACACAGGGGTACCATAAGGGGAAGAAAGGTGATGATGACTGGAAGGGCCCACAATTGATAAGGGCCCTTGTAAATAGTAAAGTATTAGTCAATAATGCATTATTATTACATTCCACATAATGCTCCATAGATAAAACAAAGACACAACAACTACATTACTCACTGGATACTGGACAGTTTTAGTCATGATGTTATGAGCCAGGATCATGTGTGGGTGACACTGTTATGTGTGGAAGTGGATGGAGAATTGAAGAGCAGCGCCATTAGCAGCATTAGCATTAGCATCAATACAGATGATGAGGAAGAATTATATGAGAGGAGAGAAAAAGTAAAATCACATTTATTTTTATATCAATGTACAAAAAAATCTAATACTTTTATCCTTAAAAATATTATCAGAACGTAAAAGATGGTTTGCACCTTTCTCATTAATCTGATACTCATATGAAACTGAAAAATCTATAGTAAGGACAATCCTGGTCCAATCCTGCATGGCGTTATACTTTTAGGGTATGCATGGTTTGTGACACTGAAGAAATGGGGCCTAAAGGGATATTTTTTTCATGGGGCCTCAAATCCCTTGAGGCACCCCTCAATATGCATCATATGATTCTTTAATAGTAATATTGTTGAAGAACTCTGAAATCTAACGGAATTTTTTGTCAATATGAAAAGGTGCATTTGACTGTTTGGTATCTCCACATGTTTTCTGGTGCAAATACAACTTCTATAGCATTATAGTGTGAGTGGTTCCATGGTCATGACTCTAGAACAGGGGTGTTAAACACATACCCAAAGGGTCCAATCCGGCCCATGGGATGAATTTTCAAAGAGACATTGACAGTTAAGTTGTGTTGGTCATAAAGTTAAAGTGCTATATTTTTCAGTTCTAGATCCATGTTACTAAATATTTTGTGTATTTGTAGATCCACTGATCTGTAAGTTGTAATGCACATGTGTAAAGGATAAACTGAGGCAGAACATTGTTAAAATTCACCTATTTTTTAAAAAGAAATTTCAGGTTGTTCATTAATTTTCAGGTTATTCACATTTTTTGTTTAAGGATAGTTTGTAAAGGTAAACATTTATACAGATTGTAGTTAGTTGTCTTGCATTAAAACACACAAAAAATTGGAGTTGTCATTATTTATAAGTTATTATGCTATTATTTTAATGGTCCAGCCCACTTGATGTCCAATTAGGCTGAATGTGGCCCCTGAACTAAAATGAGTTTGACACCTATGCCTTAGAAGAAACACTCTCTCACAGTTTACTGAACATTTGCATAAGCATCCATGATATATGATAACATATGATGTTTTTGACTCTTATGGATATTATAAATATCTTGGAACAATGAAGACACTCTCAGTTGATGCAATAAAAGTAACATCAAAAAGACAGAGAAGAACTGTATATGTGTATGAAATCATGTCTAAAGTATGTCCTCTCAACCACAAAAGCATTAGTAATAAAGTGGTTCTGGTCTGTATCACATGTTGTGGTAAAAGTTAGAATTTTACAGCTCAGATACAAACCCTACATAAAAAATGGAACAGTACGGAAATGCAAGTTATAAAAGAAAGCAGTGATAAAACATTGTAGACAGTGTGAACACAACATATTACATGTTTTGTCTGGTCAACTTCATTTCCTTTGTAAATATACCTCTAATCCTCAGCTTCATACTACGACACATACTAAAAAAAAGTTAAGGTTGTGAGTCAGGGGTATCAAACTTGTCCAGCAAAGGGTCCAATTCGGCACTGTGGGATGAATTTGTGAAATGCAAAAATGATACTGAAGATATTAATAATAAAGGATGTTAAAATGAACCAACACTTTAAGCCCAATTCAATCTCAAGTGGGTTGGATCAGTAAAATACTATCATAATAACCAGCAAATCATTACAACTACACATTTTTGTCTTTGTTTTAGTGTAAAAAAGTCCATTTACATGAAAATGTTTAGATTTACAAACTATCCTTTCACAGAAAATGTGAATAACCTGAAGAAATATGAACAACATGAATGTCTGAAGAGAAGTAAGTGTAATTGTAGCAATATTCTGTCTGTTATTAAATGTTTTATGTCTTTCCACTGCGATCTGTAAGTTGTAATGTGTAAATGATAAACTGAGGCAGAATATTGTTAAAATTAATCTATTTTTCACATGAAATTTCAGGTTGTTCATGAATTTTCAGGTTTTTCACATTTTTTGTTTAAGGATAGTTTGTAAAGGTAAACATTTATACAGATTGTAATTTTACCTCTTGCATTAAAACACAAAGAAAAAATTTGGAGAAGTCATTATTTATTATTTATTTTGCACTTTAATAATAATAAAAAAAAAATCAAATTGTTCATGTTATTCACATTTTTTTTTAAGTATACTTTGTAGATGCAAATATTTTCACAGTGTAATTTTAATTTTTTTCACTGTAATTTTACTTTTTACTGGTCTGGTCCATGAACTAAAATGAATTTGACAGCCCTGACAGATAGCAGCAACCATGTTGTGTTGTCATTTCTTGTCACAGCACTTGGGACTGAAGACACCAAGTGATAAATTTTATTAGACAGTTTTTTTTATTTCTTAAAGTGTGCATTAAGGTGTGTCATTGTTGTATTTTTCAACATGTTCCACACCATCAGCGAGGCCTTTCAAAATGTGTTCATAATGTTAATGGTAATGGTTTGACTTCCTGATGAAGGCTTGAAGCCGAAAAGCGTTGAAGTGTTTTTTGGGTCTAGATATGACCGTGCCATGTGAATAAAGGCATTTTAATGTTTAAAGAGAGTGTCTTGGATATTTTTTTTCCAGTTTGATATCTACTTTTTGAATCCCTTTTTCCAAAGAGCACCTCGAACAGACTCTTTTTTGGTCCGAGAAGCATTCCTTCCCATGAATTTTTTGTGTTCATATTGTGTTCTTCTTTTTTTGTCTTGTTGAAATATGCATGGACATCCCTGGAAAAGGCTTCATCTTGCAGACAGCATGTGTTGCTCAAAAATCTTCCTTAACATTTCAGCTTAACTAATGAAGGCCCAGTATTACTGTTGTGGCAGCTCCCAAATAATTTTTCTCCGTATTTAACCTTTCTTAGATGATTTATCACCATTTATTGTAATATTATCCTCTGTATTTTGCATTTTTTCAGTGTATATCAGATATTTTTCAAAATTTAATTCACTGATCATGTAGATATTCATAAAAGCACAGATTAAAGTTGAGGATTACTATATCAAAAACAGAGAAAACTGCTGAAAAAGTGACTTTTTCAGTCAAATATATCATTAACTGAACATAAACCAAATACAACCAGAGGATAATATTAGAATAAATGGTGATAAATCATTTAAGAAAAGTTAAATATAGAGAGAAATTCATTTGGGAACAGCCACAAAAGTAGAACTGGGTCTTTATGGATTTAAAATGGTTCAAAATCTTTACTGATTTGTGGAGGACATTATTGTGTTCAACATTCACAATACTTACATAGCACTTCTACATTTCCCTCTTTGAGCTAATACTGTTAACACTGTTTGCTTTATGAATTGTAAGCATATTTGTTATTTTTGTTTTATGGTTTACAGGATACTTTAACATTAGGATATGACAGCAGCAGATAGAGTTTGACATTTTAACACAAATAATTTATTATTGTAAAAGAACTGTGAGACATGGCAAACATTTCGAAACTAATCCTTAAGTTTGATTTGGCAAATCTGAGGAAAACACGGTCAGGTGGCCCTAACCTGTCATCCTCTGCAACGCAAGCCTGAACTGGCTCATATCTGAAAAGTAAAATAACAATCTGTCTATTCAAGTGTATTGATCAAACATGCCAGAGTTCATATTAGACCTTCATGACATCTTTGTTAAGCTTTGTCAGCACAATTTTCCCTTTAAAAGGAACGCCTGTGACTTCACACATTCACAACCACTTCAGCCATGAGAGTTGTTGTGCTAGCCCTGACGCTGGCCCTAGTGGGTAAGTATGGCTTCCTGTTTTCACTTTCTCTCTTTCTTAGTATTTTCTTTTTTGTGATTATATTCAGAAAATGTGAAATGCAAATTATGACAGTTATTTATAGTGTAAAGACTTTGATTTCAGTCTCTGCTTATGTGCTTTTTTTTTTCATTATTTAAATGCTGTAACTCCATTTAAGCAAAATGATCGATGTACTTCATTTCAAAATTCTATAAATGTCTTAGCTTGATCATTTTTTTCTGTATAACAGTCAGGGTGGTTTCCTGTAGGTAATTAATCAAGAGTTAGATTTAATCTGTTGTTTGTTACTGACCTCATGTCACAGCACCAACGGCAGAAGGAGGGGGATGACGGGATGTTGTCCATTAAAAAAAAAACTGTGTCAAAATACTTCTAGTTTAAGTCATTTAGAATCGTTCAGGTCCATGGATTTAAGAAACTATGGGAGCTTCATTTAAAAACAATGACTGCTGTTAATGGGAGGGGAAGCAATAAAATGAACACTTGGAAAAAAAACAGCTTTGTAGCCTTTGCTTCAACTGTTTTTGTTTTGTTTGTTTTTTTTCACATTTCAACTGTGTATGTGATGGTAGATACTAAAAACAGTTCAAAGCAATACCACTAACAGTTAAACTGGGTTAACAGTGACATAAATGCAGTGGAATCCGCCTTTAGCGATCCGTTTCCGAATTATCACCATCAGCAGGTGATTATTAAAACCCTACGTTTTATTGGTCGTTTGTCTATAAGTCTAATATTCACTTTTACTTGTCATAACAGATTAATTACTTTGAACTGGGTTGGTGGGTTTTTAGAGACACCTGCATTTTTAATCTTGCTATATACATGTTGTTGACAGACAAAAATTCACAATATCTCAAACTTGCAATTAAAAGTCGGACAGTCTTTGTGACTTTTATCTGCAGCCTGATTGTCCAGCTTCGCAGACTGATGGTCACATGATATTCTCATTATTCTTAAATGAATAAATCTGGTGGAAACAGTAAAACTGTCCCTGCTCTATAGAGACATTACAAAGCATTGATTTACTAAGCAGTCTTGCTTAATTATCTGTACATTTTCATAATGAGAACATATTTTCCAAGTGCAGCAGCCCTGACCTCAGGTTTTCTAAGACCTAAAATGAACACTGTAAGATGACTGATCACTATAAGTGAATTAATTAAATGGACATTAGTGCTTCTGTCCCAGGCTTTTTTAGCCATATACAAAATGCATTTCTGTAATTTACCCACACTGATCAACATTTTCGGTCATTTGAGACTCATTTGTGGCCATTCATGTACCAGAAAATTTACATTTTTTTCCATTCCTTTTTAGCTGGCCACCATCCGGAATTAGGTAAGTTCAGAGCAGTTTTAAAATCTGAAGTGATGGTTGACATTAAATTTACTTGCAGCAGTGTTTAAAATAAGAATAAGTTAGTCAGTGAAAAGGCATTTAATTAACATGTTATCTCCAACAATATTTCCAGCTCCTCAGTTTAAAACCAACAAGCTTTATGAATACAAGTATGAAGCAGCGGTCCTGGGTAAATTACCAGAGGACACAAAATCTGGTCTCAAAATGACAAGCAAAGTTCACATCAGTGTCCTAAGAGATGACCAGCACATCATGAAGGTAAAAAGGAATACATAACAACCATAGTTTTATTTTCTTTTAAAAGTCAAACTGGTTTCAAATGTTTTTTTTTTTTACTCAACAGCTTGAGGACGTTAAATTCTTTGAGCACAGTAAAGCTGAGTATGGAAATCGTTTCATCCCAGCAAAAACTGATGCTCTGGAAGCTCAGCTCATGAAGCCCATCAAGTTTAGGTATGAAAATGGTGAGGTGAAAGAAGTAAGCACTGCTGATGGAGTCTCAATACAGGCACAAAATATCGCAAACAGCATCCTGAATCTTCTTCAAGTCAAAGTCAAGAAAACACTGAACATCTATGAGTTGTATGAGGTTCGTCAAAAATCTTAATAATCCTGATCATAACTCCAGAGTTGAAATCTGGCTCTTCATGCAAACCTATGCTCTGGTTATTAGGATGGAACTCAAGGTGAGTGCAAAAACTTATATGTCATCCCTGAAGAAGAATCCAGGGATGCATGCAATTGATGAAGACCAGAGATTTGGAACACTGCCGAGAGAGGACCATGAAATTCTCAGGGTTGGCATACACTACAAAGTTGGCAAAGAGCCAGCAGGTAGCTGAAATCCACTTTGTGCTATTTAGACATTGAATGTATTGAAGCACAACAATGTGACAACTAGCATGTGGTCTAACTTTGCAGGATCCTCATGAAGGTCAAAACCTGAAAGGTGTTACAACATACTATTATGACTTGAACATGGCTGACAAAGTCCAAATCATGGCTGTAAATGCTACCGAAGTGATTGAATTCATACCTGTCCAAGAGATGAAAGGAGCTGCTCAAATAATGACAGAGTATGTTGACTGATAATGAACAGAACATTGTGACAGATGATGTTTTTATTATTTAATGACACTAATGTTTTTCTCCATTACTTTCAAGGCAAATCCTGACTTTCCATAACATTTTGGATGGTGTTCTGGATGTACCCTCTCACCTCCATTATTCAGTGGAGCGAAGATCCCTCAAGTACAAGTTTTCCACCGAGCATCTTCAGACACCTATCAACCTCATACAGCCTGAAAGATCACAGAGCCGGGTGTGACTTCAGACTTTTACTTGAACGCATCAGTAATCTACAACCAAAAGAATTCTACCATATTCATTGAATGTATTCATCTTTTTTTAAGATTGAAGAATATCTAAGGAAACTGGTCCAGTTCAATGTTAACCAAGTCAATGAGAATGCACCTGAGGTTTTCCTTGGGCTGATTCACAACCTTCGGAGAATCAGCTATGAAGAGCTGAAAAACATATTAGATCGACACTGGAACGCTCCTCAATACAGGTGACATTGCATTGTAAAACCTTTGATAAATATATGCACAATTTTTACAAAGGTGTCTAAATTCCTATGATATTTTTCAGATCACTGCTTTTAAAAACCATTCCTGCCATCGGTACAAATGTTGCTCTGAAATTCATCCATGAGAAACTGCTGCATGGCAACAACCAAATCAACACTGCTGAACTTATTCAGTTATTGATTGGATCCTTCCACATGGTGACAGCAGATCCTGAGGCTGTTGAGCTGCTTGAGGTGAGTAAAGTCCACACCAGTTTATTCTATTGGTAATATCAACAGGAGACTTTATCATTTTTGCTCCAATCCTCCAGCAAATGGCTTTTAACCAAGATTTACAACAAACTCTGAGAAATGAATACACGGGTGTGCGTGACATCCTCATGCTTGGTTATGGTACCATGATTTCAAAATACTCTATTGAGGAGCCTGAGCGTGCTGACAAATACGTAAAGGTGAAAAACATCTTTCCTCCTTTCTATATACTTCAAATATCTTGCACATTTCTCAGTGACAGAAGATGACAATTATAGTCTTATTTGTCCTACAGCGCATCCGGGACCAACTTAACAGAGCTGTCGAAGAGGATGATATACACGAAATCCTCCTGCTTCTGAAGGTTTGGGAAACACTGGTCATCCATCTGCCATTAAGTCAATCTCAAAGTGCCTGCTTCTTCCAGCAGATAAACCAGAAGTTAAGAGAATCCGTACTGAAGCCATTGGGGCCATGAAGAACATCGCAAAGAAACATCACAGAATGGTGAATTATTAACACAAAATATTTCAAATGATTCTTAATTTTGAAAGAACCTGACAATATGTCCTTTTCTTGTGAAACTAGATCGAGGAAACTGTTCTTCCACTTTACTTGGACAAAACTCTTGACTCAGAGCTCCGTATACTTGCATGCTGGCTGCTGTTTGAGTCGAAGCCTCGGTTGACGATTGGTTTCCACCATGGTCCGCAGTTTAAGGACAGAGAGAGACATTCAAGTTGCATCCTTCGTACATTCTCTGGTTTGGCAGATGTCCCAGAGCACTGCTGCTATCCATGCTGAACTGTAAGAGCACTCTATACTCCTCCAAAACTACTTCTGTGCATAGTTGATACTGTTAAATCTCAGATCCTCCTGGATTCGTATCTTCCTTTCTTATGAGCATGTTGGACTGCCTACTGATGAGTTATTACCTCTTTCAAAAGGCAAAGGGAGTTGATTTGTAAAGTATAAAACGCAGAAACAAATGAAATACCAACCAAGTTCAGTAAGAAGAAACCACAAAGCAGTTCTTTCAATCTTTCTTTAATAATCCAGCGTTAGTCTGTTTTCTCAGCCTCTGCTGTTATGGAACAACTAGCACAAGTTCATGTTCAAGTTCATGTAACACAAAATATATCAGTGTTACATAAAACATTCTTAAGTCTTATATAAGGGGCATTTGTTGTCATTACACAAACTGTAAAGGTAATTAACCCATAAAGACCCAGTGATACTTCTGTATCAGTTCGCAATTGAAATTTTCTCTATATCTAACCTTTCTTAGGTGATTTATCACCATTTCTTTACCACATTATCCTCTGTATTTTGTATTTTATCACTATAATCCGGTATTTCCTGTCTTTAATTTACTGATAATGCAGATGTTCATAAAAGGTCAGATTAAAACTGAGGGTTATTATATCAGAAACAGAGAAAACTGAGGAAAAAGTGACTTTTTCAGTCAAATATATCATTAACTGAACATAAACCATGCATTTCCTTCCATTGTCGTTGATCAAACTCCATGGGTGTTAGTGGTGAATCAGTGTTGTAGAAGATGACGGTGTTTCCACGGTAACTAACAGAGCCTCTGAACGTCCAAATGGGTCATATCTGATGACCATGAAAAGATGAAGAATTGTATTTTACACCAATTATTAACATGTATTGATAAGTTTAGTGGCTCAACAGATAGCCTATTAAACATTTTAGATCAGGAGATACTTTTGGTCACTGGTGTGTACTTGAGCCTTTATGGGTTAAAATATACTTATGTAGGTTAATCTGGAGTTGGTCCCCAAGCATCTTCACTGTGCAATGTGCTAATGCTAATTGATAATATTTACATTGAACACATGGATAGAAAATGTTACTAAGATCCCTACAGGCTAACAGTTTATTTACACTTCATCCAAGCACTTAAATGATCATTTCTCATTTTAATTACTGGCAAGGAAAGTGAACTACTAGCTAGCTACTTGCAGAGCTGAATGGGAGCCTGTGACTGTACTAGGATGATATTAAGATGTGTGGATGGTGATTAAATGGTAGTGACTAATTAATATGTCAAAAAGCTGTTGATGGATAAGACGGCTTAGCACAGAGAGACCTAAGGGTTGTCAGTAAAGGTTGCTAGTTGAAGGCTCGCTATTTGGAAAGCAACAGGCCACTATTATCCTTATTTTCTAATGCATCATAACAGCATATTAATAAGTTAGAAAACATCTAGTTACTAATTAATAATAACGTATTAATAAACTATTTATAAATCCTTAATAAGGCATCCTTTGTGTAAAGTGGTACTAGTATATGTATTAACTCTGCTCCTTCATAAATGTCTTTACAGGGCACAAGCTTCCAAAATTGCTCTCAAACTCTTACGCCAAAATCAAAGTCTAAACTTACGCAGAAGATGGGAAAGTCTGGACTTTGTCTACAGCAAAGCCATCCATATGGACTACTACAACAGTTAAGACCTACACCATGTCTAATTATAGTTCTGCTGAAATATTGGCAAAAAAAATTTTTTTTTTTTCAACTAAACTTATGAATCAAATTCTCAGATACCTTGAAGCTTGGTGCTGATGGAAGCCTTGTCTTCATCAATGACCACGCAACTTTATTCCCAAAAACGATTGTGGCTAAGACCAGCGCTTACTTTTCTGGAGCTACTGCTGATGTTCTAGAGGTACAATGGAAAGAAAATCTATACTTTAAAGATAGTTAATTCCAACTTTGAGAGTTATTCCTTTAACATTCTTTAACATCTTCCTAGGTTGGAGTGAAACTGGAGGGACTGCAGGAGGCTCTTCGAAGAAACAGATCACTGAAAGCCAGGACAGGTTAACCAAGATGCAGCGTATCCTTAGCACTGTAAGAAAACATATTCACTAAAGACAAAAAGAAAATGTTAAAATATGCCACAGCTGCTTGGATGAATGTTTCATGTACACTTCGTCTTTCCACAGATCAGTCATTTCAGGAATTTGCCTGCACGTGGGCCACTGTTTTCTGCATACGCCAAGGTCTTTGGACAAGAAATTGCCTTCGTAACCATTGACAAACCCATGATTACAAAGGCAGTCGAGGTACAATTTAAATCAATCTGTCAACCTCAAATCACATTTTATGACACATTATTTGTGACAGTTTTGGTAATCTTCATAATGTCCTTCCTTACAGCTTGCCAAGGAAGCAGCTCAGCACTACGGAAGGAATTTCGTTGATGCTCTACTGTCTGGGGATGCTCGCTATTCTGAGTCTTTTGTGAATCCAGTTCTGGTTGCTGAGATGAAGTGTGTCATTCCCACTATTGGAGGAATTCCCTTTGAGATGAGTCTATCCACTGCTGCTGTTGCTGCTGCAGATGTTCAGGGTAAGTAATTAAAATGTTTTTTTTTTTTTATGTAGAAAAATCACATACTGTATTTGAAAACCTGATGAGAACTTGCATGCCTTGACTGTTGAGAATATTCATATTCTTGACACCAGTCATTGTGTATGAGCAGGGGCTCAATTGATCAAATTAATTTACTTATTGAAGTGGAGGAGCTGCTGTATGTATTGCATTTAAATGCTTCTTTTTAGAATCAGATCATGTAATTAAGCATGTGATTGTTGGGTTGTTTCTTTTGATAGTTCACATTGCCTCAACACCAAAACAGGATGGATCTAATGATGACTTACTGAACAGAAAATATCAACTTGAAACTGAAATCAGACCAAGGTAGCTGCAACTTCTGACAATTCACAATTAGCTGAAAATATGTCAAAAGTCATTCACAAATATATATATATATATATGTACTTTCAGGATTGATATGACGACATTTGCTGTGATGGGAGCAAACACAGAGGCACTTCAGGTTGCAATACTATCAAGAGCTAAATTCAGCTCCTTCGTGCCTGCCAAGATAAGCGCTGGTCTTGACATCACTGATGAGAACTTTAAGATTGATATCCTGCCTGTTTCCATGCCTAAGAACATTGTTGATATTGAGTAAGCAAACATTTAGATCTCAAAATATATCTCTAAAATATGAATAATTGAAAATGTCTTTTTGAAGTTAATCTTTTACGTAACTGTGTCCTTGTTTTCTCAATAGAGTTGAAACTATTCCAGTTGCAAGAAACATTGACAACACAACAGTTAATGTTCAGGAGCTATCCTCCCTAGAGGAACTTTCTTCTGCTGACACTTGGGTAAGCTCTAAGTGTTTTTAAAAGTGGTTGGATTACATGATCTAAATGTACAATGAAATTAATCAGTCCTCATTGTTTAAGTCCCAAAAGACACTGTCCCAAAGGTCGGCTGACATCAAGCAATGGAAAGCAGCCAGGAAGACACGTTGTATCAAGGTCTTTGGAGCAATGCAGGTTTGTTTGAGCATTGCCACTAACAGCTCTGCCTCCAGGAGAGACAAGGCCTTGACTGGAAAGCACTCACTTGCGCTGTCTTTGAAACCAAGTAAGAACTGAAACCACAACCATTTTGTAGTTTCTTAAATTATCATGCTTATATCAATTAATAATGCCATTATTCAACAATATTTTCAGTTGAAGGTGAACCTGTTGAAAAGCTCAAATGGAGGTTCAAGTTGGACAAAATGCTGCAAGAAGATGATGAAACAGGTCGATCAGTGTGCCGAAGAAATCATTGAAGGAAGACCCATTTTGACAAAGCTCAGGAAAATCTGGCTCCTAGTCATAGAAACAGCAGTAGGTCAGCATCTTCTTCCAGCAGCGTATCTTCCAGCTCATCCAGCTCCTCCAGCTCATCCATCCCACAAGTAATGCCATTGATGCAGTAATTCAAGCCTTTGGACTTCAAAGACGCCGAAGCAGCAGTAGCAGCAGCAGCAGCAGAAGCAGCAGCAGCAAGATCAGGAGCAGCAGCAGAAGAAGAAGAAGAGGCAGCAGGCGCAGCAGCAAGAGGAGTAGCAGCATCTCAAGTAGCAGCCGCAGAAGCAGAAGCAGCAGCAGCAGCAGCAGCAGCAGCAGCGTTAGCAGCAGCAGCAGAAGCAGCAGCAGAAGCAGAAGCAGAAGCAGCAGCAGCAGCAGAAGCAGAAAGCAGCAGCAGAAGCAGAAGAAGCAGAAGAAGCAGCAGCAGCAGCAGAAGAAGCAGCAGCAGCAGCAGAAGCAACAGCAGCAGCAGAACCAGCAGAACCAGCAGAACCAGCAGAACCAGCAGACGCAGCTCCTCCAGATCACTCAGATCTTCCAGTGCAAGTTCTGCATCTAGCCTCATGTCTATTTTCTCATCAAGCTCTAGTTTCTTCCTCCAGGTCTCGTAACTCAAAGGTACTGAAGCAAAGGTTGTTTTTGTTGTTGTAGTTGAAATGACTTAACAACACTCACTGGTCTTGACATCACATTGTGAGAAATCATATGGAAACTAAATACGACAACATAAGCCTTCACAGTACTTCAGTTATAAAGAGCATATTTCGGAGTTTGGACACTAATTTCCAGTTTTATACAATGTTCTTGTAGGAATCTCAGCGCAGGTCAGCATCATCTTTCGTAAGCCGTAGTGCAAGCTCTCAAGCCTCCAACACGAAGGTGAAACCTCTTCCCCAAATTGATGTTTCCCTGAGGGGACTGTGTTTGTATTTAAATAACTTAAAATATACTATTTCTACAGGACAAATCCTTTGATGATCCTAATGTCACCATCCTCCTGAAAGTTGTCAGAGCTGACATGAAGCCACAGGGTTATCAAATCACTACCTACATGGACAGATCTACAACCAAGCTTCACATGATTCTGGCAGACTTGGCAGAAGACTGGATGGTCCGTGCTGATGTGGTGCCGAGAGTGCATAGAGCAATTGTAAGAAAAAAAGAAATAAAAAAAAAACAGTCATACATGTCAGAAATTTGTGCAAATTAGCATAATATTCATTGTTTATTGCCATTCTATCACATCTCAATAGGCCAAAAATCAGGTGGGGAGAAAAATGCAGAGGATACAACACCACTATCACAGCTGAGACCGGCCTTGTTGGTCAAAACCCTGCAGCTCGCCTCAAAGTGCAATGGTATTTTTGAGTTCATGCACAATGCAGAGATGTAATGAAATTTCACCCTACTTACATGCAATACAGATTTGGTAAAATGTCTAATATTCCTCACAGGATGAATACCCGCAAGTTTGCAGCAAAGCATGAAAACAGCACAAACCAGATTTCCTTTACAGTGGTTGCAACATCCGAGAAGACCATTAATGTGATTGTGAAGGAAAATGTAATTAAAAGTCACTTTACTTTCCTCAAAATATTAAAGTCCCACTTACTCAACATATTTTTTCATAACCTGGTGCATTATTGCGTCTACAGAGAGTCATCTATAAGAAGAGGGTTGAGCTTCCCATCCGTCTCCCACTTAGCTATATGGATGATCTTACTCCCATCAATGGGCGTAAGCAACAAAGTCCCTTACCTGTTTGCTAAGGCTGGTTCAGGTAACTATATGACTGAATACAAAAATAATCAGTAGTTGCTTCTTATCATGAACTAAACCATAAATGTCTTTCCTCTGATTTAGCTCAGTGCATGTTTGATGGAACCACACTGGTCACATTCAACAAGAACCATTTCCAGAACTACCAGCCTTGCCTTGCTACCAAGTTCTGGCCCAGGATTGTACTGGAGAGGTGAAGTTTATTGTTCTGCTGAAGAAGGATGAGAATGGCCAACACCATATCAATGCAAAAATTGCTGACTTGTGAGTGTTCATGAAAAACACAACTCAACTGTATGTTCATTCATGAGCTGACAATAGTCAATAATAATAATAATAATAATAATAATAATGATAATTTATGTCCTTTTAGTGACCTTGACCTCTATCCAATGGACGCTGAAGTGGTTGTCAAATTAATAACCGGGAATACCCAGGGACACCAGCTATACGTCATGAATGAAGGTTTTTTAGACGCATTCCCCTTATAAAATCTGTCACTTAAAATGAAATTTTAGTGTGAGAAACTGTAGATTTGCTACCAAGCCACAGATGTTCCTATTAAACCATTACAGATGACAGTTAACATCTGTTTTTATGTTATAACCCTAATATGTGGCTGAAACACAACCTAAATTACATCAGCTAACCATCCTGGTGGTTGTTAAGAGGTTTTAAATCATGAAAAACCTGTTATCCAAAGAAAAAGCTGCATATTTTCTCTTATAGGTGCTATCATGATCAAGAGAAGGGGTAAGGGCATCTCTGTGGACCGGCTGCTCTTTTGGACTTAATGAACTCTACTTTGACAAAGAATCATGGAAGGTAAAAGCAACCACTGGGAAACAAAACCACTTGGATAAATTTGATAGATATGTTTGACGTTTACTGATATTAAGATGTCTTCTTGTAATGCAGGTTGATATCGAGGACTGGATGATAGAGGACGCGTCTGTGGACATTTGTGGCATGGCTGATGGACAAGTCTCAAAGGGATTTTACGGACCTGACGGACATGAGATCAAAAAATCCTGTCAGCTTTACTCATTCTTGGGTTCTGTCCGCTCAGAGCTGCAGGGACACAGTGGTGAGTGATGTGTTTGGAATCACATACACTACACATTATATAGATACACTCCATACAGCATAAAGAAATAAAAAAGAGAAGTATTTGATATGGAACACAGTAGTGTACAGCAGAGTTACAGGACCACAGATCTTGATTGATCCCAAACTGGGAAACTATTGTGCAGCAGCAAAACGAACAGTAAAAATAAAATATAAGAATTAAACTAGAATACATGCGCCAAACATAACAAATTAGGAGTATATAAGAAACTTGGTTGAAAATCTGGACAATCATCATGCAAACAATTATCTATGCATGTTACAAGATCATAAAATCATAGAAACTAATACAAATTCAGGCAAAGAAAAAAACAATTCAGTCTACAGTAGGTTGGATCTTATTCTTAAAAGTTGAGCTATAGAAAAAGGAAATGAGGGATATTTTCACTTTTCAGTCCTTTTCCACTGTATGTATGTACTTTTTAAAATAGGATAATGTCGGTGCCGATGAAGTGGGTACAATCGATTGTTTCCACAGAGATGATCTCAGATATTTGAGTGAGTGTTGATTCACAGAGGTCCACCTTTTGAGAACGTACAGAGTAATTGTGACTGAGGGAAAACTTGGAAAGAGCTAGGAAGGTCATGCGCTAAATAAACAATTAGCAATACACCCTATTACTGTAGAGTATTTAACCCAGAAAGGCCAATGGAAACCAAAATAGTCTACTGATCTAAACTGTTTAATACCTGTTGATCCACTAATCCTATCAACACATGTAAATAACTGGCAATAAAATACAGTTTGTCAGCTTTTCATGGTCATCAGATATGACCCATTTGGACGTTCAGAGGCTCCGTAGTCAATGTGGAAGCACCGTCATCTTCTTCAACATTGATTCACCAGTAAAACCCATGAGTTGGATCAATGACAATGGAAGGAAATGCATGGTTTATGTTCAGTTAATGATATATTTGACTGAAAAAGTCACTTTTTCCTCAGTTTTCTGTTTCTGGTATAATGACCCTAGTTTTAATATCTGAACCTTTTATGATCAGTGAATTAAATACAGGAAAATACCTGATTTTCACTTTCAAAAAACACAAAATACACAGGATAATATTATATATTATATATATATATATATATATTATATATATATATAATATATATATATATAACTATATAGATATATATATATATATATATATATTTGTTTTGAATGGTGATAAGCTCTCTAAAAGCTAGACAGAAAAAATACATGTTTTGTAATTACCACAAAGTAGCACAGGGTCTTTATGGGTTAAGGATAAATGAAGTTGTAATATGTCTGCTGTAATAAGTCAACATAAAGGAATGATTATCTCTTTTTAGGGAACCATAAGAAATACTTTAGTGTGTTATTGGGGGACCTAACAAGACTTATTACTTTAGTGAAATTTTTCAAAAATGTTTATTGTTATGCTAGAAAATCATGGTCCTATTTGGGTTCCTTGCCCCTTAAGTAGCAAAAAAAAAAAAAAAAAATCCAAGAAGTATGTATAAAAACAATAAAACACATGTAAGGTAAAAGGAACATGTATTTTAGAACATTAGAACATTATTTTTCTACCATTAGACCCCCATGCGTGCTGGTCCAGACCCCTGTCCACATCCACACTATCCCTTTGAACATCACTCCTTACATTAGTACCATTATTTCATGGTACCTAAAAGAGTAGGTCCACTCACCGTTCATGCAGAGGTGGACCTTACAGACCCTGGAGACCACATTGGACCTGAGATTGTTGACTCGCTGTAACTGGTGCTGTATCTGTCTTGTAATGCAATGTGGAAATGACCAAAAATAGTAATTTGCCCTTTAAAGGGTTAATCAGTGACCCTACTCAGACTCCAGCTGACTTCGGGGTCCCTTCAATCCTTTTTACTGCAGCAGTTTTCTTGATATAACTGCATCTTCATGAGGCGACTCCAGGTTTTACTTACAATATAAAATATAATACAATAATTCAGAACCTCACTCTTCCCCCTCTGTCCTTCCCAGAGTGCCGTTTGAGGCTTGAGACTTTGCAGAGGCAGAAGCAGTTCCAGGGTCAGCAGGTGACGTGCTCCTCTGTTGAGCGTGTGCTGCAGTGCTTGCCCGGCTGCTCCCCTGTGAGGACCACCCCCATCACCGTTGGCTTTAACTGCCAGCAAGCAGGTGAGTCTGCCGGACATCACAACATGTTCAAGGGATTACAATAAATGCTCAAACTAAAAATAACTGCTCTCTCTTGTGTAGGTGGCCAGCACAGCTCAGAGGTTACCAGTGTCCACAATCACAGCGCCGACCTGATGGAAACTGTACAAGCCCACCTTGGCTGCAGCTGTAACGCACAGTGCGCTTAATATCAATTTCTTATGTCAGTGCAATACATCATACCTGTATGATTCTAATTTTCAATCTTCATTAAATAATGGATGCATCTCAAAGAATTCTGTGTTTTTTCATACAATAGAAAATATCATGTATTTTTAATAGGTGTCTGTACACCACACAGCACAACATTCAACATCAATCATAACAAAAAAGAAACACTAATTTATTACAGCATTTACTCCTCACTCCTGTTGATTTCCTTCTTCATCATATCAAGATGACACTTCAGACCAACACACATCAACACTATGTGAAACACTTCCAATGTCCCCATAAAAAAAAGTGTCTTTCATGATATTATAAATGCTTCAGTGAGGTAAGATTGTCTACAATACATTAATCCTCAGTACTGTTAAAAAATGTCAGTATAAAGCTGCAACATTCTTCACATTAATAAAAACACATTAAGGAAGGTATATTCATAGGATCACCTGTTTCTACCACATCCTTTCTATCACACATCCAAAATACAAAATACCCACTGTTGAAGCAACATTTACAAAATAACTGGCCAATTTGTATACACCATTTTACACCGAGTTTCTTATTGCATTCAGTGAAACAGCAGCATTAGATCTACATTCAACCTTATCATAGTTGACAAGTTTAACCTGACAACAGAACACAAAATGCATGGTATAAAAGATCACATTTAGCGAACTATTGTGCAACAGTGACTATAACAAAATGGCAAAGCATTATCCCAGTACCTGGACATATCTGCCCATTCAAGGGTTGAAATTATATAACTTTTTTCACTTATAGAGTGTTTGAGCCACAGACACTGCAATACATGGATGTTGGCCTTGCACTTCTTCTGTTTTAAGCCTGGATGTTAAAAAATTACCCCAAACTCAAATGTTACACAAAATATGTTGCTGATAAATTTTACAAAGCCACCATGAAAAATACACTTATCACATAATCTAAGACCCAACTAAACAGTAGATTGTTCCAAACTACACTGTCGCCCATAAAGTTGGAATAATGTTGTTTTCAGACACATTCGTCTTTTAAAACCTATTTTTACATGAGTAATCACCTTTGGCCTGGTTTAATGATCACATACTGGGTCCCAGTAACACTTTATCCATCAAGAATGAATCATATTGTCAAAATGATTTCATGAGAACAGGTAAAAATATCTCATCACAACTTTATGGGCAACAGTGTATAATTTTACACATTTTCTTATTGATAAAGAACATAGAAAACCACAAATGGATGAGGGCTCTTATTTGGCTTTGACCATTTACACTTATTTAATAATTTTACAAGATACTTTTAATGTTTGGCATGTATTCATTCAGCTGTATTTCAAAAATATACAGCACATGGTCCAAAGTGAATGGATATTGATAAATCCCGACATTGAAAGATGACAGTCTTTATATAGAGCTGTTCTTCTGTTGAGTCCGTGTGCATCTGCTGTGTTCTTCTGGATGGTTTCCATTACAAAAGAGGTTTGATTCTTCAACCTGTTCACTTTGTCTCTTTGGTTCAGTTGAGCTGGAAATCACATTGGACAGCCAGTCAGTAACATGCATCCATTTTACACTAAATATACTGTATTCAAAAAACAGTTAAAGCAATTGTACACACACACGCAAGCACGCACGCGCGCACACACACACACACACACACACACACACACACACACACACACACACACACACACACACACACACACCTGTTGTCCGGGATAAGGCAAAGTGTTGGGAACAATTCATCCGTGGAGGCTGATGTCAGAGGGTCACGTGTGGGAGTGGGGGAGGGTGCATGTGTCAAGTATTTGATGAGCTTTTCTGGAGCTGAACTTGTGCTCGCTTCCATGTCACCTACAAAGATTAAATTACATTTTATTGATCCTACTCAGGAAATTGACTTAAAGATCAAATATTGCATAAATAAAAAGAAACAGGAGGGAAGAATAAAAGACAATATAAAACAAATGTACACTACAGTATTCAAGTCAAGTCAAATATTGAAGTTAAAATATTCAAGTAACAATTATAGTTGAATTTACTTTTTTTCTGGTGTTTGCAATTAACAAATTACACAAGAACAGTTTAAATAGTCAAATGAAACTGATATAACGAGGATTTTTCAAATTCAACACCAAGTCTTACTTTCAATGACTACTGCAGTCTCAAAATTATTCAACCCCCTGAGCAGAATTCCTCAGAAGAGCACACATTTGCATATCAGGTGCAGTCTCAAGTGCTTCAATAGGCTCTATGCACATTCCCACTACTTCCTGAACTTAAGGCAACTCCTTTATTTCCTGTCTGTCATTACTGGTCACACTGATTAATCCAGGTGTGTCTGCTACTTCTTGTTGTGACTACTGTGGTCAGCTGGTGGACAGTTTTAGACACCTGGGTGTTCACATAAACAAGAAACTGGACAGGTCAAACAACACAGATGCCTTGTACAAAAAGGGCCAAAGTCTTCTTCACCTTTTGAGGAGACTGAGGTCCTTTGGAGTCCACAGGCCTCTGCTATGGACATTCTATGACTCTGTGGTAGCCTCTGCTATCCACTATGCTGTGGTCTGGAGGGGGTTCCACTGAACGGGACAGGAAGAGACTGAACAGCCTGGTCAGGAGGGCCAGCTCCATCCTGGGTGGACACTGTGGAGCATCCGTACTGTCTGACAGTTTGCAATTCCACTCTGTTTTAAATATGTTTATAGTCTGTATACTTTTATTACTACTATTTTTGCACTTTCTTTATGCTGCCTTTTTTCTGTTGCTGCTTTGACCATTAAATTTCCATGTTGTGGGATCAATAAAGTCTAATCTAATCTAAAAGTCTACAAAGGCTTGGTTTCAGAAGAAGTCCTGGAAGATACTAGAGCGGCCTTCACAGTCACCTGACTTGAACCCCACTGAAAGTCTGTGATGGGATTTGAAAAAGGCAGTTGCAGCACACAAACTCAAGAATATTAATGAACTGGAAGCCTTTAGCCACAAGGAATGGGCTACAATTCCCCAGGAATGCTGCTAGAAGCTGGTGTCCGCCTATGCATCACATTTGCAGCAGGTCATAACAGTGAAAGGGTGTCTCTACTACTAAATATACTTGTCACAAAGGGGTTGAATAATTTTGAGACTGCTGTAATCATTAAAAGTAATATTTTACGTTAAATTTGGAGAAACCACTTGCAGTTTTAGCTGAGTTGAGCTATTCAAGTTATACTTGTATGATGTGTTCATTGCAAACAGTTGCTAGTTTTTAGATTTTACCAATAAACTCAAAAATACAGAGCTTGAATGCATAATTTTGATTGCAACTGTATGTTATCTGCAAAAAAGTAAGTCAGTTGGCTCATATCACTACATGTTTTTGAAGGATTTGTTACTTACGTTTTAAAAAGGCACTTTGTGACTCTGATATTTGAGGTTTCTTTGAGTCAGCAAACGGACTTAAATTTAAAAACTGGTGTTTGAGCCATGTTGCTCGATCTTCCTCAAAAGCCTTCCTCTGCAAATGAAGACACATTAAAATATACCCAAATAAAATGTCACAACAACTTTAAACACAAAACACACAGATTGTAAATGTGTAATCAGAGCACATATGGTTATGAAAGACCAAATCAATTGAATTCCCTTGAAGCTGAGGTGAGTGTTAGTTTTTAAGATTTTCTTTCATCATATTCTAATTCAAATGGTTGGAGAAGAAACATGATATCTGCACTTCTTTTTCCTGGCTGTAGAAAATCTACCTTGTGATGCAGAATTCTGGTTGTTCACACAGGAGAGACATAAAATGTATGACTGACAGTGTTAACTAGTGATGACTGTTATTACCTCCGCCAAGGAGGTTATGTTTTTGCCAGGGTTTGTTTGTTTGTTTGTTTGTCTGTCTGTTTGTTTGTCTGTCCGTTAGTGTGCAACATAACTCAAAAAGTTATGGACAGATTTGGATGAAATTTTCAGGGTTTGTTGGAAATGGGATAAGGAAGAAATGATTAAATTTTGGTGGTGATCGGGGGTGGGGGGGCCCACGGGGGGGCCCACTGATCAGCCTTGGCGGAGGTCTGCGCTCTCCGAGTGCTTCTAGTTTATTTTGTTATTGACTGATATTTACTCTTGACTGCAGAAGTAATATTAGTGAATCGTTAGCCTCATAGCATAATTGCCCAAGTCATAAACTATATGTACAACAGTACTGAAACACATTTTATTCAGGTGTTTCTTTTCTAACAGGTGTCTGGGATACAAAACAATAATGACTTATATCAGAATATAGTTTTATATTGGGATAAATAACATTGCATTGGTTAGTTTGGATTAAATTATTATCTTTGCTTCCAAAATGCCTCACATTGATTTTTTTAATCCATGACTATGATTTTAAATGTTCTACCTCTAAATTTCTAAATATTTTTTTGTGCTCTGACTAAATAATAATTTTCTACCACAACTAACCATCTACGTTAGTTCACACCACACTTGGGAAGAAAAATCTTCCATTAAACTTTAATTAAATATTGATGTTTATAAACTATATGGATATAAATATTGGGACACATCATGTCTACAGCTATAAGATGTCTTGTTCATGCTGATTTGACATATAAACATCAATATTAATAATCAATACAATATTTATCCCAAAATAAAACTATATTATGATGTTTGTCATTATTATTTTGTATCCCACAGCTCTGTTAGAAAAGAAACACCTGAATTAAATGTGTCCCAATATTTTTGTCCATTTGTGTTTAAGTTAAACAATAATGCTATGAGGCTAACGATATGTTCCTCTGACTTCCATTAGAATCTTGCAGCTTTAGTTTTTATCTTGTTTTGATCACCTCGTGGCTCAATCTTATGGCTGCTTCAGTGAAGTTCCTCCTCTCCTTCTCAAAGATCTTCCTCTGTTCCTCTAAGGTCTTCCACTCTCCTCGGAGGCTCTCTTTTTCCTGAAGCATATAACAGTTGTTCAGCAGGGATGTCGTCTCCTCATCACATGGAGAGTTCAGCTGCTGCTACAAAAAGAAGAACCACCAAACAGTCAGTGCAGTCTGAGCAAATAACACAAAACTGAGCTGCTCTGTGTAAGTGTTTCTTTGTGCCCTAACTTCGGTGTGACTTCAAACAGACTCACCTGTAGGAGCTGCTGTTGTTTTGAATGAAGTCTTTGCACTGATGGATCTCAAGCTTCAGTCTTTGCATCTCTTCGTCATGAGTCTCTCTTGGAACTGCATCAGCGCAGCCACTTTCACCCAGCTGAGCCAAAGATGCTGCAGGAACAGCTAAAAGTAATAAGTGTCTGCAGTTGTGTTGCCAAAGAAGTTTTACGTAACAATCTGAGAAAGAAACATGGATCCAGGATGTAAGAGACAGGAAACACTGAAACATGTTTTAAAGCTAGTAGCTATGTCAAGGAGAAAAAAAAAATCCCTAACTCTTCAGTATATTATAATCCACGTTAGATTTATATGTTTTGTTTTTTTCTCTTTTTTTATTCATTTCTTATTTTGTCATTATATTTTCAACATATTTATGTCATAGCTCACAAAAAAGTGCTTTGACATGACAATGTGCTCCTCTACAGCTAAAACAATATGTTATATATGACACTGAATCTTTACGGGTGTTTTACAGCTGCATTGGCCAGTTGCTGATATGTCTGATATGTCTGTACATACCTTTTCCACAGATGATATTAGTCCAACTCAGGTCTTTAGTGTTGTCATTATATAACACCAGGTACTTTTTCTAGTAGCAGATTTAAGTGTCATCAGTTTTATTTTTGCCTTACAATAGCTCCTGTCACATTGTTCATATCCGCAGTGATGCAACTTCACAACCAGCTACAGTGAGGGACAACTAGACCTGTAGTGGATGTGCAATGTGCTGGCGAAACCAAAACCGAGTTGATTTGAGTACTACTGACACTGTCAGCAGAAAAGTGGTATTTGTGACTAATCATACACATATTGTAACTGGCAGCTCCCTTTACCTGTGATACTTCAGCTTCACTTTTCCAAAGAAGCAAGAAATAGCTTTGTGTCAAGTATGAGTCTATAAAGTGTATGCTTAGAGCAGAGAGGAGAGAGCTGCATGAAGAAGATGTGTATGCTCAGTTGTGATGTGTTTTTTTCTGCCTACTGAAGCTTTAATGGTAAGATTTTTCCTTGACAACAGTGGCAACCAATTATATATTGTGTTGATACTACATATAATAATGTACAATACACATAATACTTATCAATAGTATATTTCATACTATCTACAGTCAAGCCAGACACCTGATCTACATGATAAAAACCCAGGGAACAGTAAATGGCCTTGTGTTTTTCAGCTAACTTTCACTGTGTTAATCACACTCAGCCTGCCTAAACCGTTTATAATGTGTAGAATACTGACATGAACACTACCTTGGCTGTCTAGTCTTTCAACGTGGCTCTTGAGTCTTCTCCATTGCAAACGAATACTGTTAGTCAGTTTTTCTCGTGCATGATCACAAACCAGTTCAATGCTTTCCTTACTGGAATCAAATACTTCCTCTTCTTCCTCCGATTCAACCTGCCATGATAAGAAAAATACTGTATGTTTTCCAATCATCTATTCACACACAAACACATGTTGTAGTGCTTACATTGTTTTGTACTGGAAACAAATAGCAGCAAGAAAACATTTAAACGAACAACTACTTTGTCACACAGAAATTCAACTATTTTTTAAATAACTTTGTAAGTTATGTAAAAATGAACACTGACATAAACACAACTTCTTTGAATGTTTAAAAAAAATTATTTCTCATGAAATGTTAATATTATTGATCGTGGCCAACCTTAATGCCACCACCATCATGTTTATCTCCTCTCAAAGAAGGTTTCCTTGAGCTGAGAATGGACACCATGTCTTTTTTCATCTGCTGCAACACTTTCCTCAGCTCTGCATTTTCCAGCAATAACTCCCTCTGTCGGCTGTCGTAGTCACTCAGCAGAGTTTTGTACATTTCTCCTTCATGCCTAAGGATAAAAAAAGACAAGCATTTGCTTTATTTATCACAAAACACCATTTCTAAGTTAAAGGCCTTTAAATTAATTAAGTTAATCCCAAATGCAATCATAATGTCAGCCTGTGTGATTATATAACTCCAAAAGGCTGCAATTTAAAGGTCCAGATTTAGAAGTGATCTAATCAGGAAAAGAACATAACTTGATACCAATTTGTATTCAGTGAAACTGAGCAGAAAGTATTTGACACCTTTTTTGTATTGTTGAAATTATTTTACGCTAGTGTAATTTTGCATGTCTCCGTTACAATAAATTGAAGATAAGTAATTTTCCTTGATAACTAACCAAGCAGACACAATAGCTTTTTCCTCAATAATAACACTCTGAGTTTTTCCACAAATCATGAAGTAGTGCTGTAAGTTAACCAATATTTGAACGATGCAAACATTAAATGAAATCTGTCACATAGAGATTGACTATGATCAAACAACTGTTGCAATTATTTGCAGTGTTTGAAATGTGTTCCTGCTTTTTTAGATCTACATAAAGACCTTAGTACCTCAGCTACAGTACAATGACACGTTATAAAGTAACAAAGTAAAAAACCTGGGCGTTATCTTTGACTCTGAGCTCAACTTCATCCCACATATTAGATCCACCGTAAAAACAGGTTTCTATCACCTTAAGAACATAGCCAGAGTCCGTCCAGTTCTCTCGAGCCAACACGGAGATGCTGATGCATGCTTTTATTTCTAGTAGAATCGAGTACTGTAATGCCCTGCTTTCTGGTCATCCCAAAGATAGACTCTCACAACTCCAACTCCTTCAGAATTCAGCCGCTTGAGTGCTGACGAAGACCAGAAGGCGGGCTCACATTACACCGGTTTTAAAATCACTGCATTGGCTCCCCGTGTGTTTCAGGATCAATTTTAAGGTCCTTTTAATAGTTTTTAAATGTCTTAATGGTCTTGCACCTTCTTATGTTTTGACTTGCTTTTACTTTATGAACCCTCGCGGACCCTGAGGTCCTCTGGCACTGGCCTTTTAACAGTTCCAAAAGCTAACACAAAAACTCATGGCGAGGCAGCTTTTCAGCATTATGCTCCTCGCCTCTGGAACAGCCTGCCAGGGAACCTCAGGGCCGCAGAGAATGTAGAAATTTTTAAAACCAGGCTCAAGACCCACCTTTTTAATTTGGCGTTCTAACTAATGCCTCTGTTTTATCCACTCTAAGGTTTTCTAGTTATATACATATATATATATTATATAATATATATATATATATATACATATCTTAAGATTCTTTTAACCAATGCTTCTGTTTTATCATTTTAACGTTCAATATTTATATTATATTTATATTTATGTCTTACATTTAGATTCTTTTAATCAATTCTTTTATATCTTTTTAATGTTTCTTATCTATATTCTCCAGTGTTTCATCAGAAGGAGCCCTCCATGCCGGGGGGGGGCTGTGGACTCTGGCGGCTGTGGTGCCTTCTTTCACTGGGGTCTGCTCCTTTCTGGTGGGTGGGGGTCCCTGCCGCTGCGATGCGGTGCAGTTGGCCCTCTCCCACAGGTTGGGATGCGGTGCTGTGTCGCTGGTGCCTGGTTGCCAGGGTCGGCAGCTGCCTCCTGATGCGGATGGCTCCCTGAGACAGTGCCTCTTCCTCTTTTACTTTTACTTTCTGGTCCTCTCGTGCTCAGTTAGTCTTTTTAAGTATGTCTGTGCTTGTGGGTGTGTGTGTGTGTGTGTGTGGGGTGGTACTGATTTTTAAACTTACATGTAAAGCACTTTGTGCTACACCTTTAATGTATGAAAAGTGCTATATAAATAAAGATTGATCGATTGATTGATAAAAAGCCAGAGGATAAACATACTTTGCCTCTGTCTTCTCTGTTTTCCAAAGGCTTCGCTTGCCATCAGCTCTTCCAATGCTGTTTAATACATCAATGGCTGAGGGGAAGAAGCAAAACCAAGAAGACAAGATTAGAAATGAAGAAACTGAAGAATCTACAAGCGTTTATCAATCAACACCTCATACCTACAGTATATGACACAAAAGCCAATGCAGAGACTGAGGTTTCAACATATTCAATTTAACCTTGTTTCTTTTCCTTTTTGTCAACCAGAAGTTGATTCAAGCGTTCCTTCAGTTTGTTAAATTCTCTTTCTTTTCTTTTCATCTCATGGTTGTACTGGCTGGCTCGGCTTGCAATTATGTTCTGAAGTTTTTGTACCTGCAACGAAAGAAATAAGACACAGTGTTTCTTTTTAAACTGTCATACTGAGACAACATACCTGCTAGTGATACCATTCCATGGATTATTCCAAAGAAATTACCTCTTCTTTTTCATTTTTCAGGCAGTTCTGGAGGCTCTTCACTTTTAGATGTAGTTGTCGTTCCCTCTCAAGAAGTCCAGTATTTTCTCTTTTAGAAAGTTCAAGCTGCTCCTGTGAAAACACACCCAAAAGTCTTGCTGAGTCCAATATCATAATAATAAGGGTTTTCCTTAGGTTTTCAAAGATTTTAGGCAATGTCCTTGGATCCAGGGGGTGGTGGCATTTTTTATGGTATTTTTGACCATGGTTATCATATTGTAAAACTAGAAAAGCTAGAAAAGCACAGACCTCCGCCAAGGCAGATCAGTGCCCACCCCCAATCACCACCAAAATTTAATCATTTGTTCCTTGTGCCAGTATCAACATTTCCTGAAAATTTCATTCAAATTCGTCCATAACTTTTTGAGTACTTTTTGAGTTAACCCTGATGAAAACCTCCGCCGTTACACTTGGCGGAGGTAATAAAGCTCACAACACTCACAATGCTTAAAGGGTACCTGTAGTGAATTTTCATTGGTATCTATTTCCAAAGATCACATATCCTAGAGGTACTGCCAGGTAACTTACGTCATAGCCCTTTTTCAAGTACGTGTTGTCAAGTATTAAAACACTGTTCCGTCAGTCAGTCATGGTCAGAGACATGTTTCCTCCTTCATGGGCTGTTCCAGCACCGGTACTGATCTAGACTGCTTGTGTTGTTTGATTACCTGGGCTGAGATGGACTGGTCACTGACCCCATGCAGCAGACACCAGTCTAATCACATTATCACCTAGTGCTGGGTCAATGGCAGAGTACAAAGCTTACGGCTGCGCAAACAAGTGCCAACACATACTTTAACTCAATCCGACTCACTGACTGCTGCTTGTTTACTCGTATTCATCACCCACTATTAAAAAACACTACGTCACTTACGTCCAGCAATGGTTGCTCCCTATAGGTTCTGCCCCCACACATAATTCACACAATAAAAAGGTCCCGTGTGGTTTATATATGGCAGTGTTTTACTGAATTTGTGCCTCTGTTTCATACACAAAGCACAATTAATGCGGTACGCATAACCAGTACAGGTACACTTTAATGGTCAAAGGTCTGTTAATAGTCATATTGGTATTTTATCCACACTTCAAAAGACAGAACTACAGTAAATTCATTTTCAGTATACACAGACAGTTATGTCACTCTTCATAGAGTAAAACTGCATCTGGGCTTTGAGGTGGTTTTGTTTTTATACAGAATATTTAACCAAATTCAAAAGCTACTGTGGGGCTGCTATTGGAAAACTTGTAATTTTCCTGGTAAATCACTGCTCAGTTTACACAACATACACTCTTAAGCCATATTCACATAGGACTACTCAAATTTGCGGACCTCTGGTTATTTGTAAATTAACCATTCCTTGTCTGGGTTTCATGTCGCACATTCACATGGAATAAGCAAAGTCTCGTCTGTGTTTTACTTAAGTGTACTGACATTATTCCCCTGTTCTGATGTCAAGAGAGGACAATACTTACAGATAAATTGAAAGACTCATCATCTTTTCAGATGTTGCTTTTCTGAAGGATTTAGGTGTGTTCTTTTAGTGAATATCCATGCAGTATCTGAATTTTCCCCCAAAACACATTGAATAGATGCACAAAGGAGGCAAAAATGTTGCAAACGCAACCGTGTTCCAGATATGTTGATTCAAATGGGACTAATATTATCACAGGATCTCTCCGTTTGATGAAATAGGGTAAGGAATTTGTGGTGGAATTTTTGTTTTTTGTTTTACTATGAGCCAAGTATGTCATAATTTTGGGTTAATATCATAGCAATATGTGGACATTAAGGGTAGAACTAAGGCTGCCAGGGTGCAATCCAGAAAAAGTGCTTTGGAGAGTGGGCGCTTTTGACTATCGGTTTGCAAAATTATGAACATAGATGCAGCCAGCTGTTTCCAATAATGACCTGCATTGATTGCTCTACTGAGATCAGTACAGATTAGCGTAGAGCCAGCTTATACATAAATACACCTGATGACGCAGTGGGGCTCCAACTAGTTTTCCATTATGAGATGGACGGTTAGTGGATGAATATAACCAAGTCCATAAAACCAGGTTAAACAAGTA